>NW_026855728.1:0-8971 GCF_026571515.1 Ruditapes philippinarum | reverse complement strand
TTTTTAATATGCAGTGTATATTGGCCAAATATAAAACTCATTGACAGGTCTTAGACACTAATTAAAAACATAGAGTCACACCCTTGTGGGTGGACATTATTCTAGCCACTTACCAATGGACCATAAAAAAGTAGATAGAATCTTAATATGTGCTAGAATAATGACAAACACTTGTGGACAATTCTTAGTCACTCATCAATGGACACTTAGTCACTCTGCTGTGGACATAATTCTAGCCACTTACCAATGGACATACAGAATAAGATAGAATCTTAATATGAACTAGAATAATTACAAACACTTTACTTATGGACAGTTTTTAGTCACTCATCAATGGACACATAGGCACTCTCTTGTGGACATAATTCGAGCCACTTAACAGCCGGCATTGAGAAGGACTCTTCGATTGCAAACACTTTAATTGTGGACATTTCTTGGTCACTCAGCAATGGACACATAGTCACTCTCCTGTGGACATAATTCTAGCCACTTACCAATGGACATACAGAATTAGGTAGAATCTTAATTTGAACTAGAATAATTACAAACACTTTACTTATAGACAATTCTTAGTCACACATCAATGGACACATAGGCACTCTCTTGTGGACATAATTCGAGCCACTCAACAGCGTGCATAGCGTGGGACTTTTTGATTGCAAACACTTAAATTATGGACATTTCTTAGTCACTCATCAATGGACACATAGTCACTCTCCTGTGGACATAATTTTAGCCACTTACCAATGGACATACAGAATTAGGTAGAATCTTAATATGAACTAGAATAATTACAAACACTTTACTTATGGACAATTCTTAGTCACTCATCAATGGACACATAGGCACTCTCTTGTGGACATAATTTGAGCCACTTAACAGCTTGCATAGCGAGGGACTCTTTGATTGCAAACACTTTAATTATGGACATTTCTTAGTCACTCATCAATGGACACATAGTCACTCTCCTGTGGACATAATTCTAGCCACTTACCAATGGACATACAGAATTTGGTAGAATCTTGATATGAACTAGAATAATTACAAACACTTTACTTATGGACAGTTCTTAGTCACTCATCAATGGACACATAGGCACTCTCTTATGGACATCATTATAGCCACTTAACACTGGACATATAGAATATGAATTTAATACACTTTACTTCAGCCACTTTATATGGATGGACATTGAATCTTTCTAGGCTCTTATCAATGGACATATAGAAGTAATCTTAATATGAATGATTACAAGTTCTTATGAACAGATCTTAGCCACACATCCATGGACACTGAAGACTGTAAAAATTAATGATCACAAACACTTAACTTCTAAACATTTATTTATTAATCACATTTTTAAAACATTAACATACATTATCTTTGCCACAGGTCAACGGACAATGGAGAAAGCACCATTATAGACAAAACTAGAAATATCACTAAATGTGATTAATACCCCCACAAGACTGCTTCAGAAATGAGGATGTTACTAGTAACAGAATACCTTGTAAAAGAATTGAAATATAGAGTTATGGTTGTTGGCAATTAAAGATAGTTGTAGTTCTTGTATGTTGCATTTCCTTTCAATGTGGTTGGCCATTGATGAAGTTTAATTGAATTACTCTGTAATAAGTCCAGAAAGACAAAGAAAAGGAACAAAGGGCAAAAAACTCTATAAAAACTGAAGATAGAGTTATAGTTCTTGTGCACTGCACTTCCTCTTATTGTGCTTGAACATTGTATGAAGTTGTTTTGAATTCCAACCAGTACGTTTTAAGTTATGCTCAGGACAAGGAAAAGTTACTATCGAAGGGCAGTAACTCTGTATTTTGTCAAAATGGAGTTATGGCTCTTGTGCACTGTACTTCCTTTTAATGTCCTTGACGGCTGTATGAAGTTGTACTGAATTCCAAACAGTAGTTTTCAAGTTATGCTCTGGACAAGGAAAAGTAACAAAAGGCAATAACTCTGTAATTATTCAAGATGGAGTTATGGTTCTTGTGCACTGCACTTCCTCTCAATGTGCTTGACCATTGTATGAAGTTATATTGAATTCCAACCATTAGTATTCAAGTTATGCTTCGGACAAAAAAGCAATGGAAAAGTAACAAAGGGCAATAACTCTGTAATTAGTCAAGATGGAGTTATGGTTCTTGTGCACTGCACTTCCCCTTATTGTGCTTGACCATTGTATGAAGTTGTTTTGAATTCCAACCAGTAGTTTTCAAGTCATGCTCTGGACAAGGAAAATTAACAAAGGGCAGTAACTCTGTAATTAGTCAAGATGGAGTTATGGTTCTTGTGCACTGCACTTCCTCTCAATGTGCTTGACCATTGTATGTAGTTATATTGAATTCCAACTATAAGTCTTCAAGTTATGGTCCGGACAAAAAAAAAAGCAATAGAAAAGTAACAAAGGGCAATAACTCTGTAATTACTTTAGATAGAGTTATGGTTCTTGTGCACTGCACTTCCTCTTATTGTGTTTGACAATTGTGTGAAATTGTTTTGAATTCCAACCAGTAGTTTTCAAGTTATGCCCCGGACAAGGAAAAGTAACAAAGGGCAATAACTCTGTAATTAATCAAGATAGAGTTATGTTTCTTGTGCACTGCACTTCCTCTCAATGTGCTTGACCATTGTATGTAGTTATATTGAATTCCAACCATTAGTCTTCAAGTTATGCTCCGGACAAGGTAAATGCAACGGACAAAAAAAAAGCAATGGAAAAGCAACAAAGGGCAATAACTCTGTAATTACTTTAGATAGAGTTATGGTTCTTGTGCACTGCACTTCCCTTTATTGTGTTTGACAATTGTGTGAAGTTGTTTTGAATTCCAACCAGTAGTTTTCAAGTTATGCCCCGGACAAGGAAAAGTAACAAAGGGCAATAACTCTGTAATTAATCAAGATAGAGTTATGGTTCTTGTGCACTGCACTTCCTCTCAATGTGCTTGACCATTGTGTGTAGTTATATTGAATTCCAAGCATTAGTCTTAAAGTTATGCTCCGGACAAGGAAAATGCAACGGACGTCTGGACCGACCGACCGACCGCCCGACAGACCAACCGACCGACCGACCACCGGGTGACTCCTATATACCCCCCCAAACTTCGTTTTTGGGGGTATAATTACAAATTAAGTTGCATTGTATTTAGGAAATGTATGTGTTCTTTTGTATATTTTGTAGAAAAACTGAAGAACAGACCCGCAACTTTAAAGTGTTTCGAAGAAGACTTTGAATGGGCTGCTAGAGAGGTTGAATTTGCATTTAATCGGAGTGATACCAGTGGCACTAGCCCACATTCTGCCAGTCAGTGTGACTCTGGTGGTGGTGACATAAAAGAAAATGTGGAAAACAATGCGTCAGGACCAGTAGAAGAGGCAAACACTCTGACAGAACCTTGCATCAATACTCAACCCACTGCCAGTCAATGTGACTCTAGTGGTGGTGACATAAAAGAAAATGTGGAAAACAATGCGTCAGGACCAGTAGAAGAGGCAAACACTCTGACAGAACCCTGCATCAATACCCAACCAACTGTCAGTCAATGTGACTTTGAGTTTGGTGACATAAAAGAAAGTGTGGAAAACAGTGTGTCAGAACCTATAGAAGAGGCAAACACTCTGACAGAACCCTGCATCAATACCCAACCCACTGCCAGTCAATGTGACTTTGAGTTTGGTGACATAAAAGAAAGTGTGGAAAACAGTGTGTCAGAACCAGTAGAAGAGGCAAACACTCTGACAGAACCCTGCATCAATACCCAACCCTCTTCTAGTCAGTGTGACTTTGAGTTTGGTGACATAAACGAAAGTGTGGAAAACACTGCATTAATACCCAAGCCACTGCCAGTCAATGTGACTTTGAGTTTGGTGACATAAACGAAAGTGTGGAAAACAGTGTGTCAGGACCAGTAGATGAGGCAAACACTCTGACAGAACCCTGCATCAATACCCAACCCTCTGCCAGTCAATGTGACTTTGAGTTTGGTGACATAAAAGAAAGTGTGGAAAACAGTGTGTCAGGACCAGTAGAAGAGGCAAACACTCTGACAGAACCCTGCATCAATACCCAAACCTCTGCCAGTCAATGTGACTTTGAGTTTGGTGACATAAAAGAAAGTGTGGAAAACAGTGTGTCAGAACCAGTAGAAGAGGCAAACACTCTTATAGAACCCTGCATCAATAGCCCACCCACTGCCAGTGAGAGTTCTGAGTGTGATAACTTAAATGGAGGTATGAAAAACTACATGACAGAAACAATAAAAGAGACTGAAACACTGATAGAAAGCGGTGAAAATACAGAGCATTCTTCCAGCGAAGGTGAATCAGATAATGATTACATTTCAGTTATGCCATGCAGTTCTAGGTATAAAAAATATTCAGAAAGTGATCAGTCAGAATCAGAGTATGTAGAATGTTCTGACCTTGAGGAATGTACTGATGTTGGGGCATCAGCTGTTCATGGCCCTGTGTTGGATGAAAAATACAAAAGTCGTGACATAAATCTTCCAGACATCTACATTAGGAAACTTAGGAAAAGCGCATATAGTTCAAATGCACAGGCAGCACGAAAAAAAGCGTTCAATAAGAGGGTATATGATAATTATCATGCTTGCCTGTACTGTGGTGTCATGGTCCAACATATTGATACCCATCTACGAAATAAGAAACATAGGAAAATTCCTGATGTAAAAAGATTGCTCGAGGAAGAAAAACCAGATTTCTTGGGAATCCAGAAATTAGGGGATCACAAACACAATGTGAGAGTTTTGAAAGAAGGACGTGGTGAACTCATTTTAAGAAGGAGACCAAGCACTTACCTTGATGTACGTGAGTTTGGGCCATGTCCTGAGTGTAAGCAGTGGATTTTGTTGAAAAACTTAAAACAGCATTATAGAAATTGTGCTACACGAAAATCAAAGGTAAAGAAGGGTCAGCTTATAGTGCAGAGCCAGGTTCTTGCTGGAGTCATCAGTACAAGACCTTCTAAACTGATGCTTCAGGAAGTATTTCCTATTATGACTAGAGATGATATAGGTACAGTGGCACAAAATGACCCTCTCATTGTAGCTCTTGGAGAGAGTTGGCTAAGAAGGTCCATAGATAATGAAGCAAAAAGAAAATATTACACTTCTCAACACATGAGACTGATGGCAAGACTTTTGATTGAACTAAGGAAAGCAGATGAGAAAAATGCTGAGAAGGCTTTAGATGAGTTTATCAGAACTAAATACTATGACGCTCTAATGGCAGCAACAATTCAATGTTGTATGCCATATATGGATGATGAAGAGGACCTGAAGTCACCTAGTAACGCAATTAAGCTGAAATATGATCTAATAAGAGTAGTCAATGCAAAATGGGCACTTCTGGTGCAAGATAATCCCCATAGCCTACATGCTGAAGAGATGATGAAATTTGATAGGCTGATTTCTGTACAGTGGGGAGAGAGAGTAACTAAACTTGCACGTGCTGTTTTGGTACGCAGACGGTTTAAGATGAAGAAAGAGTTGCCAAGTCCAGAAGATGTTATGAAACTGACGAAGCACATTGTCAGTGAACTAGAATCGACAGCTCTCACACCAGAGAATTTCTTTCGAATAGTGCAGTTGGTACAAACTAGACTGCTTCTTTATAATAAAAGGAGAAGTGGAGAAATTGATGCTGTCAGGTATCCTGTTAGTTATATTAATTTTTCAGTTGTTAGTCAATTCATTAAATATGATAACTAAAACAGATGTATGTGACTGTGCATACTTTGATTATTAAATGTTCATTTTAGCATAAATTTATAATTTGAATATCATGTGAGCATTTCATTTGGTAGAAAAGTATGTCTAATGCTGTAGTGTCTGTTCAATCAGAAAAAATACTACAGTAATGATAGCCGGAATGTTAAATATATACTATAACTTAATTGTACATGTGGTGTTTAAAGATCTTTTACTTTGCAGCTTGGAAAGTTTTGCTGGTAAAACTAAGGAAATAGATGATTTGGATCAGTCAATGCTAGGTGAATTAACAAAAGTAGAGCAATACCTGCTGAAAACACAGGAAATGATGATAGTCAGAGGAAAAGTAAGTGTAATTGTGTTTATGTTGTATGCATTTGGTGGCATTAAGATTTTCTTTACTTCAAGAAAAGATCTTAGTAAAAGTATTTTAATATTTCATTAAAGTTCCATATTCAGCAGGTCACATGAAAATAATATGATTGCTCAAATCCTTGTTTAGTGCTTCATGTTCTCAGACTTAGTGTTAGTACTTGAACTCTGCTTTTGTTTTCAGAAAAAAAATGATCATATATACATGTATCTATGCCTATAAAATAGCAATTGCCTAACATACTTTTTTGTAATAAATATTTGGACATACACAGTTGCCGTTTTGTTGTATGTTTTTGTTTTTTACAGGGAAACAGACCGGTCCCAGTTCTTATTCCAGGAGATGCCAAAGAACCTCTAGAGTATATTGCTTCTTGGCAAGCAAGACAGAGCCAAAACATCCCCGCAGCCAACAAGTACCTGTTCCCAATCAATGGTAATGCTATTTCCAAGCTTTCTCCCATTAAGCTTGTTCAAATCTCTACACACTTTAATATTTGCCAGAAGACCTTTGAATGTTGATTTATTTAGAAAAAAACCTGAAATATTACTTTAAAAAGTTCCTTAATTTAATTTAATTATTGGATAGACTATAAAGAACTAGGAATTTCCTGTTGCTACCTTAGGCTGTGAATTACAATTTCCAAAAAATCAGATTGTTAATTCTTAACTCTTACTCACCTAGATCCTTGACCTTAATATGACATACCTGAATTAGTAACCGCCCATTATCGGCATTAGCCAATCAGAGCGTCCATTTTGCATAACAGCGAATCGCCTACAATGGTGAAATATGCAGAGATCTGCCTGCGCCATTGGCACTAAAAAATGAGAATGGCACAGGAAAATTGTCAGCAAAGGGCCATGAGTGCATCTAAAATCTGTGCCAGACTTATATTGTATGTTATTTAGTCATCCAGACAAAACTGGTACCAACAGGTTACCCATTCCCCTGTAATTACGTATATTCTTGAGTTTATCCATTTCCCCATAGCATTTTTCCAAGTTATAGATTTACTTACCTCATCCCTTTCCATTTCTACTACCGTAAATTTAATCCAATGAAGCAAACAAAAAATCAATAATCTACTTAATATTTTGAATAAATATCGGTAACTGAAAAAAAAGTGTTGCTATTTTAAGAAATGCTGTAAGTTACAGTATAATCTGACAGGTGTGTAAATTGAATTCCCCTAAGGTCACTCAATTCACGCGGAGTGTAGAAAAAAAAGATGTCTATTACGTCATCAGAATATTTGACAGGGTGATTAACCAATCAGGGAAACATTGTGCATGACTTTTTTTATGATTAAAAGGTCTGTCTGTGTATGCTTTCTACACAGAGACATACAAGGAGCAATAAAAGTCGTCAGTATGTACATGTTTACAGTGTGATAGGGACATTTTGTGCGAATTACGAACAATTAAAATGGATAATGCACAGTATTAGACATAAGTAGTAAGAAAATATAAATTATGCGAATTAGATTTTTGAGCAGCCAATAAAAATTGTTTTGCCTGCAATTAATATTAGTACCAAAAATAACTTTTTTTTAGACTTTAATTACTTAATCTCTTGTTATAAAAACATGCAAATCATGTCAAGGATCTGCTATTAAAAAAATATTTCTGCTAAGACGAATTTATTTTGCTACATGACTCATTGATTTTGCTAAAGGACTCATTGTTTTCAAACATGTGCGTCATCCGACGCATTGTAAGGAATTTCTAGATTAATCACTGTGACATACCTTTCCTTAAAATAAATTATTTTTCAAGTCATTTAACTAAGAAAAGACTTAAGGCCAGGTTTAGGTAAATATGTTGCTCTTGTTAGTTTTTGTTGTTGTTTTTTCTGTTGTTCCTGAACTTCCTTTTGCAAGCTTTAAGTATTAACAGTGATTGATAAATGTATTTTAACACATTCTCCTGTACAGGGTTGACACACATGAGGGCATATGATTCTCTAAAACGTACCTGTAGTGAATGTTGTCTGACTGCTCCCAGTAGAATCACAAGTGTATCAATGAGGAAGTACACAGCCACATTGTCTCAGGTAAAATTTTATCTCTGTCAGGGCTCATAGTTGGCCAAAATTTTTACCACATATTGTCACATTTCTAGTCTGTTACTGTAAATTAATATTTAAAACTAACAGTTTTCTAGTTGTTTGTTGGTTTTTGCAAGCAGTCTATTTTATAAATGTTTTATTTATTTGATGTCAAGAAATGTGAGGTCATATTCCACACTTGTATGCCAAAAAGAATATGTGGTAGATGTGTCATAAAAAATGTTTGATTCCACAGGTCCTAAATCTAGACCCTTACCAAGTAGAATGGCTTTGTCGTCACCTGGGACATTCTGCAGATATTCACAAGTCTTATTATAGACACATGTCAGGATTTGTTGAGAGGGTCCAATTAAGCAAGTTGTTCTTGGTACAGGACCTTAACATGACAAGCAAATACAGAGGAAAAAATCTTGAGGAGATAGACATATCAGGTACAATTGATTTCGGATGGAAAATAACAAAAAAAAGGCTGAACTTTACATGCAGATGTACTTGTTTCTTTATATGGTTAACCATCAACATGTTCATTTATTGTTCAATAATCAAATAGTTATAGAAATTTTCTTTTCTGCAAACTTTCCTCAGCCCTTGTCGGGTTTAAACTGATTCTTGTTTGATTGGCATATTCTCATGTTTGCTGCAAATATGCCAAATGTTTTACTAGTTTATAAATTGTAAAGCATTACCTGATGTAATCAGAACTAACATTTACTTATTACATGTTACACAAGCATAAACACATGTATTTCACATCTTATCCTGACATTTGCTGAAAATTAAAACCCTA
>NW_026855727.1:0-10718 GCF_026571515.1 Ruditapes philippinarum | reverse complement strand
CCCTTGGGAACCTGAACAACATGGGCAACAATGGGTCCCTGCACAATCCCCCATGTTGAGGTTTAACATTTTAGCCATGTTTGAAGAAAAAAATCTTTCAATTAATGTTTTTGTTTGTTTGGGAATTTTTACGGGCATGTCAACAAATAACTGGCCATATAGTTTCCGAAAAATGCTAATAATAGGCTAAAATATTATGTTAAAAAATTGTAAATGACAAGAAATGAGCCAATTAGAATCCTAGAATACAAGTTTATCTCTTTTAAATAATCAATTATGTTTTTTGATGGAATTGTATTAAAAAGTTCTTTGAGTGAGTTCACAGAATAAAATCTAATACGGCCATGTGAAAAATCATGACATTCAAGAAGAAAATGCTTGACAGTAAAATTTTCATTACAACCTACACAGAAAGGGGCATTGTCATTGTGAGGAAGATAAGAAGTGGGGTAATTTTTAGTGTGTCCCAAATTCGGCAAATCGAAGAAAGAACTGTTTGATCACGGCGGTTTGACAAAAGAATAAGAATGGTGACATATCAAGAGATGGGGTTTATATCGTGAAGTTTATTAAAAACGGCATTGTCCCAATTTTCTTTTCCATTCAGAATGATACGAGTTTTTTATTTATAAGCCGTCTAAAATCACAAGCAGGTAAAAAACAATAAGTCCCCCAGGTTTTTTGAAAAATTTAGTGATTGTTTTAGCTAAAGCATTACTTTTTCATTTTTCCTCGTATTTCCTACAATGGCCTTGAATCCAATAATAATTTAACATATTAATTTTGTTTTAGTAATATCATGAAATCGTAAAGAAGTTTTTTTTAACCATGATATTGGGTTCAGATTTTTTTTATTTTTAAATGGATATTTAAAACAGAAAGCGAGTCAGAAAAAATCACAAATTTATCGTGGGTAATGCTGTGCTAATGTTATGACAATGCTAAAATCGATAGCTTTTGCTTCAAGCAAGTAAAAAAATTGATACAATTTATCCTGGTAACCTCTACTAAGATGTAAAATTTATTTTCAAACACAGCCGCACCTACTTTGCAACTTTTCTTTTGAACCGTCCGTAAAAAATATGTATAAAATCTTCATGTTCCTCTTTAATTGCTAGAAACTTCTCTTTGAAATATTCAGGGTGAATTTGAATGCCTTTTTATATTGAAAGGTTAATATTTATTTCCCGGGAATTATAAGTAACAAGGTGAACAATCCTCATCCGTCATTTTGAAGATACTGTCTGGATTAATTTTTAAGGTTATCTAAATCATTTTTAAACGAAGGCCTTAAATTGGTTTAATTTCCTTTGGTTTGTTAACAAATTTTCAGTATAACTTGGTTTGAAATAATATTTTTTTAGCTGGATTTTTCCTATTGATGAAATTCTAGTTGCATATTTGGAAGTGAATAGCTTTTACGAAACGAAGATAAAGCGATGGTTCCCCAGCTTCCGCGATATAGACTTTCTACAGGTGAAGTGCGAAAGCATCCTAAAGCTAAACGTAAACCCTGGTGATGTATGGTAATCTAGTCATTTGAAGATATGGATTTTCTTGGCGGACCCATATACTACAGAACCATAATCCCTAATTTTGATCGGTCAGAACTTCTGTATAATTCAGTAATGTGGAAGAATTTGATCCGCCAATTTGTTACTTGATAAATCCTTAAGTAAATTTAAAGCTTTTAAGGCATTTAGTTTTCAAATGTTTTAATAATGTGGTATAAAAGAAAGTTTTTTATAATATAATTCCTAGAAACTTAGCTCATCAAAAAAACTACTAGAATTGTAAAAACCAGATATGTATAAAGTTCCAGGGTCATTATGTTTGTTTTTCGCAAATCGGCAGAAATGAACAACATGAG
Source organism: Ruditapes philippinarum (assembly GCF_026571515.1). NCBI lineage: Eukaryota > Metazoa > Mollusca > Bivalvia > Venerida > Veneridae > Ruditapes > Ruditapes philippinarum. Next base: position 8,848 of record NW_026855727.1, on the reverse strand, counting down.
TTTTGACTTTGAAAATTTAAACCCATTTCTATTGTCCACTTCTGAATTTACTAAATTTTGTTAGTTGCCGTTCAATTGTTCTCATACGTTTCGATCGATAAGCAAGATTAGAATAAGTCTACATAATAGAGAACAATCTATGCCTGGTGTAAAAGGAGCGCTAAGCAATATTGTTATTTTAAGGCCAAAAAATTGTAAACAGAAAGTATGCTTCCTTGAGGAACACTTGTTCTGTGGTGATCCTCAGAAAAAGTTGAACCAAGTCCTTACTTGACTTTAAAAGTGCCTATCGTTTAAAAAAACCAGAAATGAAAAGAGGGAAGTCTGCCCTTTAAGTCCAGCATCCTTTAGATCTTTTTAGGATACCAATAATTTCCAAGTAGTAATCGTAAGCCTTCTCAAGGATCAAAGAAAAATTGATACCAGGTGTTGTTTATTTACAAAGGCTTCTCTTATAAAAGTTTCCAAGTCGTACAAGATGATTCGTTTGTACTTCGCTGTTTACGAAAACCTGACTGAAAAATAAGTTAATAATTCCATTATTTTTCTAGATACCAAACTAACCGATTATTTAATCATTCTCTCGAATGTTTTGCAGAGGCAACTTGTTAGTGAAATTGGGCGATTAATTTGTAGGGTCAGTTGAATCTTTTCCAGTTTAGGGATAGGAATAACCAACGCATTTTTCCAAGTGTTAGGAAATTCACCAGAAAACCCAAATTCTGTAAAAAATTTCAAGAAGCAACGTCAAGAGATTGGAGGCGGTAGATGTTTTAAGACCAACCTGGTATTAAATTTCGTCCGGGCCTGCAGCACTGTCTTTTGGCAAGTTTTAAATTTGAATAAATTAAGTCGTCAATAGAGAAAAGGGAATTATAGTCTTCGTCATTTCTTGAAGTAAAATTAATATGTTCTTTCTCAGCTTTACATTTTGTGTTGTTGAAATTCATTTGAAATAATTGTTTGGAAGAAGGGTTCTTTTCAAAATGTTTTAGCCAAAAGTTTCTGAAATATCCGTTTCTGTTTTGGCATATTGGTCATCACCAGTTTTAAAGTGAACAATTGGACTCTTTTTATACTTACCACTTATTTTCCGTACTGCATCCCAGACTTTCTTAATAGGAGTATTTGAATTAATATTTGAAACATATGATTGCCAGGATTGGCGTTTAGACAAACGCATAGATTTTCTAGCTTTAGCTCTAAATATTCTATTATTTTCAAGGTTTTCTGTTGTACGGCGATGTTCAAACTTTTTTAGTGAATTTTTACGTATGCGAACAGCTTTTTTACATTCATCGTTAAACCATGGCTTTTTGATTTTGTTACTATTATTTTTTGTTAATGGAACAATTTTGCAGGCAATAGTATGTAATGCTGAAGAAAAAGTTTCAGCTATATCAGCAGAAGTGAAATTAAATTCATTTTTTGTTAGATCAATGGAACAGAGCCTAGAAAATGTTTCCCAATCTGCTTTCTTAAATTTAAAAAATTGACGTCTTTCATCTGGTTATAGAGTCATTGATGTAAGTAACAATGGAAAATGATCACTGCCGTACTGGTCATCTAACACTTTCCAATCGAAGTCCAAGAAATATAGCAGAGTGGACAATCGAAGAGGTCGATGCAAGAAAACGTACATGTAGGCTGGATGTAAATATGTAGGTGACCGATTGTTTAATAAACAAAGCTGAAAAAAAAAAAAGTTATCTATCTACTCAATTTTTTCAGTTATATTACCCCTGTTATTTGTAGAATGTACTGCCCCACATAGGATTATGAGCATTAAAGTCGCCTAAAGAGAAGGAAAAGGTGATGGTAATTGTCGAGCAATACTCTCAAGCTCCATCACTTGTTTACCGTTATATTTGGAGAAAGGTATAGAGAACAAATTGTTAAGAGGTCGATGTAAGCGTCACCTGCAACAGCTGTGGCTTGTAATCTTTGTGTTAAAGTTTTTAGTTCTTTTTGTGGAACGCAATTTGCGATAGCAATGCTTGTACCACCTGATGTTCTGGGGCGTTACTAGTGCATATATAGTTATACAGTGTATAACCTTTTATAGTGATATTATCTTTAGGAGATAACATGGTCTCCTGAAGACATAACACATTTGGAGATAACTTTGATAAAAGTAGAAGTAAATCATTTTAATTTGACTTTAGACCACGGCAATTCCATTGTAGGATAGAATGACTTCTATTATCCATTTTAAAGAATATTTATATCATTTAGGAAACTTTATTGGACTTCTATCATTCGGAGTTGGAGGAGGGGAGAGGTAAAGATCCTCATCCTCCATCAATTGGGTGTCGTGAAGTGGATCAAACCGATTTTCTGTGTTGATCGGGTTCCGCATTGCTTTTTTCAACCGATCTGTGATGACAATTCCCTCTTTAGGCGATTGTTTTTGAATAACTTTCTCAGAAGATGCTATTTGAATGTTTGCGGTTTGCTTATTTGGAGAAGACTTTAATGGTGACTGAGTCTGCACAGAGGTAGACTGCTTACTTTTGTGAAGCTGTATGCTTTGAAGGTAATGGTAACTTAAATTGGGGGGCATTGACATAAGTTGACGCTGTACTGCAGAGTCAACCATCTTAACAGACTTTGTAAACTGCCAGCTGAATACGACAGTTGTTTTGGTCCTTGTGATTCAACAAGCTTTCGTGCATCTTGAAAGGAAATATTTTGCGCTATACTTCTGACGTAGAATTTCTTTTTCCTTTAACCACAAGGGGCATGACCGGGAGGTGGCGTAATGCTCTCCTCCACAGTTGGCCCATTTAACAGGGACGTTACAAGTCTCATTTTTGTCATGGTTTGAACTGCATCTGCGGCAAATAGTCTGCCTTGCACAATTTGATTCATGGTGACCAAATTTGAAGCATTTGTAACATTGCATTGGGTTTGGAATGTAAACCACAACGCGAACTTTAAGGTAACCTACTCGAATCGATGATGGAAGAATGGGTGTAGAGAATGTAACTATAAGGCTATTCGTTGGCACTCTATTACCATCTCTTGTAGAATAAATGCGCTTGATATTTGAAACTTGCTGCGATTTTAACTCTTCAGCAATATCATTCTCTGCCATTCCAGCAAGGTCAGCACATTTGATAACGCCCTTGCTGGAGTTCAGAGACTGGTGAGGCGCGGCAGTTGAATCGATATTGAAGAAGGTTGTGCTTTTCAAAATATTTTCTGCTTGTTGCTGTCGCTCTACCTCTATCAAGAGTCCACCATTGCGGAGTTTTTTGACAGATTTAGGCGTACCAATTAAAGCTGAAAGTTGTTTTTCTATAATGAAAGGGCTAAGTTCAGTTAGTGATTTTGAGCTATTAGATTTAATTATCAGAAAACGGGGAAAACTTCCATCAACCGAATCGTTACAAATTGAATCTTCTTGCGATTTTCGTTTTTTGGTTTGGGAATCCATGATAAAGATATGAAAAATTCGTCTCCCGGGTTCCCCAGCCACCTCGGACTCCAACATGGGGATGTGCGATGGAGACTGAAATCCAGTCTCCGCACAACAAGGCTACTAGAGAGATATACTCGTATAGATTGTAAATAATTACAATTTACACAATTAGCCCATTAGCCACCGCCTTCTTGGATATGTTATACTGCATTTATAATGCAAATGTGAAAGATTGTTGTAATATAACGGCACCCATAATTACAGTTTTAGTAGGCATTGAAAGGTATACTAGAATCACAAGTAGGAATCAAAATATGTGCTTTGAATTGTATTCATTTCGGGACCGTGTAAGTTCAATGAAATATATAAAAACAGAATCTGCAATTGATTTAAAATATATATCCAAGGGCAAGGCATGACCAGCCGATTGACCAAAAAGCCGGGCTCGCTTGGCCACCCGTCTACCCTAAATCAGAGGCCAAAGCAGTGTGTTGGGAGTACTGGAGATCCCTGGGTATCCCTCAACTACCAGGACCCTCTTTTCTAGGTTACGGGACGCTGCCCACGGCAAACAGGCAGTCAGGGTGTTGGCCATATGTCCGTCATACAGGCGCACAACAGCGCACCCCCATAACGGACATATGTTACTCCTCCTCACCACGTAGAGGTACCCTAAAGAGGAGGTTCAATTAATGTAGAACTCTCAAAGCTGACACGCCATTCTTGCAAATATTTGATTGTTTGATATTTGACCTTCAATTGTGACCTTGACCCTACGCTGACACATTAGCAACATGGGTCCTGTACATTCTCTTCTTTGGGTGAAAATTTGAGCCAATATTGAAGAAAATCTTTCAATATTTGTAGGACTTAAAGAGCGGACACGACATACTGGCTAATATTTGATTGTTTGATATTTGACTTGCGATTGTGACCTTGACCTAACACATGGGCAACATGTGTTCTGCATATTCCCATGTTGAGGTGAACATTTGAGCCAAGTTTGAAGAAAATCTTTTAATTAGTGTATGACTTACAGAGCGGACATGACATACAGTCTTATAATTGATTGTTTAATATTTGACCTTTAATTGTGACCTTGACCTGACACATAGGCAACATGGGTTCTGCACATTCCCATGTTGAGGTGAACATTTGAGCCAAGTTTGAAGAAAATCCTTCAATTGGTATAGGATTTATAGAGCGGACACCCAAATGGAGACGAACGGACTGTCGACCGACGCGACAAAGCGAATCCATTACAGCCCCCAACCCCCATTTTGTGGTGGGGTATAAAAACAGAATCCCCAAAGAAAGCCCAACACTGCATAATTGAAAATGTTCCCGGCTCGGTTTGATTGAGCCTTTTCATGGACGGTACTCGAAAGTGCACGTTACCGTCCACGCCCCTAGCACCGGCTTAAGCAGAATTCAATATTTAAACACGAAAATGGTTACATTTTGAAATTAGAAACATCCGCAGATGTGTTCAAACAGCGATTATCATGGAACCATCAATATGACACAGTAGTGCCATTCCACGAAAAGCGGCGTATGGTCCCCAAGTAAAAGAAAGAGTTTGACCTCAACGAGAAAACAATGGGCGGAACTAAATAAAAAGTATTTTAAAGGGGATCTGAGGTTATGAAGCCTGCATATCACATATAAGGCGTCAAAAGACAAATTGAAAAAAAGGCAACATATTCTTAGGGTGATTATACAGTATTCAAGTAGGAATACTGGAACCACCCAAGTTGAAATATGCCAAATAGCAAAACGTCAAAATACCACATAACATGAATACACAGCAATTATGTCATGCTGAACGATCTTCAAGGATCCAAAATATAACATCTTTGAATAATGTACTGGGAGACTTTTTATAAGCGCCACACGGCACAAATAACACTGATTTAGCCATAAAATAGAGAAAATCAGAATCCCAAAAGAAAGCTCAACACGGCAAAATTGAAATTGTAAAGTTACCGTGCACGCACCTTAATACGAAAATGGTAAAGGTATCTATTTTCTCAAGGGATATACCTTTTCTTATAATTGCAACTTTCATCATTTTACCATACGGAGTTCAATAATATGCTTAAAGGGGGAGCAATGTAAACAGTATATTACTGGTATAAAGATAGAGTTGTCTTTTCTTTCGGCCAAAGGCGGCTGATTTCACCTTGACTTCCGCTGAAATTAACAGTAAAAAAATGAATATAGGCAGAATTTTCATTGCTCTTTTAACACTAATAGCCTGTTCGATTGATACTTTAGAAGAGCTTCCGTTACAGGTAGAGGTTTGTTCGATTGTGCGATGGCAAGAAGTGTTGTAAAAAAGGTATAAATCAGAATAAATATAAAAAACAATGATATTTAACAGCTTTTCAATAAATATATGAAAGAAAATATGACAGATCACCTTTTGAATACGTTTGCGTTCAAATGGGTTCCTCTTCTAAGCTGTTCTAGTTATTATATTCACTTCTCGAACCGGGCATAAGACGATTGAATTCACAGTTGCAAAATTCTCCGTGGAATTAGTGTATAGTATCTACTAAATCGTTGTTTTATTATAAATTCCTATTCAAATCAAGTTTCATTTTGATTAAAATCAAATAATGTAAGTAATATTGTTTACATCTAAGATGACACTTAATGGGGAAAAACATTGCGGATAATAAAACTATTGATGACGAATAAAATGTTTTGTTTGCGGTAAGCATTGTTAGTATTAGCTTATCATATGCAAGTTAACGAGTTTGACTTTGGTTGAGTATATTTTAAAGATTCTTCTTGTTAAGATCCAATAACTTCCTTGTCCAATGTACTCAGTAGCATGAAGCAATTATATTTTAGAATTTGAGTAATTTAATAACTTGCAGGCATAATATTTAATTTTTGAGAAGACATATACTTTTTGTTTTGATAGAATTTGAGTAAATTCAATTTTTTTATGATTTTTCTTTTGCGATCACATGCGACAGACTTTAAAAAAGGTTAATGTTTTATGACAAAAAAGTGGCTCCAAGGTTTTAATGGATGAGACAACTCTGGCATACATTTACAAATCTTTTCCTTTTTTCTGGATAATTTACATTCTTAGCTACATAAAAACAACAATTATGACCATAAAATATATCAGTTATATTTTTTATTTATTTTATATGTTATTATGTATGCAAGCGAAATAGTGTTGTTTTTTTTGGTAAAATTTAAGCACAAACTTTTTAAAACTTTTAAACAGATTGTCTGTCTATTTCTCTTTAACACTGTTTTTTCTGCCTCTTTCTTTTTAACACTTTTACTTGTTCTGTCTTTTTCTTTGTAACACTTTTATTATGTATGATAAGTAAAATTTGCTTTTTTGTAATTAAAAGCAATACTGGTTGGAGAGATTACTCCGACAATAAATCACATATTTTTTTGCAATATCTTAAAAGGCAGTACACCCCTAATGCACTAATTCCACGTTGAAGAGTATTCAAATAGGCTAGAATCACTGTCAAGTGTATTGAAACTGAGGGGCGTGTGTTCAAGCCCCAGCTTAACACTGAACAATAGGAAAACATTGTTCTTATAATGATGATATTACAGATTATTTAGAGTGTCCTCATTTCTAAAAAAAGCCCTTCTAATGGCAAAGTTTCAGTTGAGAAAAATGTCCATAACTAATGAACCACGAGGTAAATATTGTTTAAATGTTGTATACAGGTGGCATTTAAGGTATATAACTGTCCTATGTTGTCAATTTAACAGTTCCTAATAGTGCCCATTAGGGATGTACTTCCTTTATTATCTTTCTGTGTAGTTTAAATATTGAACTTCCTAAAAAAAGTTCAGATCAAACATTAAACATAACACAACAAAAATAATGTATGAAAATGGAAACTGGTACTTCTTTAAGGTTCTGAATCAGGTAAACAAAACATTGTAATTTTACCCCACAATAGTAGATAAAGTCAACACTTAAGAAAATCATAATGTAAATAAATCAAATCGGGGCCATCATTGTAACTTTTTTAATAGTTTGTTCAAAGAACAGAACGTCGACTCTAACACAAACGGAACTAAAATGGTACAGGTTACAAGGGCGGAGAGAGGTGACGCAAATGCCAATGCCACAAATTTTTTGATAGCCTGATATATTTCTCACATCAAGGAATCCGATGAACTTGCTGGCACCGCTTGAACCTAGAACGGTTGGAGGCCAGTGATTTGAATTTGACAACATTAAACACTCGGCCATGGACATCAACCTGTCATTCGAATAGGATAAGCGATTGTGTAACAAAAGAAAAATTACATAAAATGATGCCATAAGAGATTGATGTGATAATCTGCTATAATCGTCAGACCATTATCACTGGACCAAGTAGGATTTTATTTATAACTGCTCTTTCTAGATGTATGGTCTACAGATATAGTATAGTGAAAAATTGAAAGTATGGCAAGCTCGGTTTGATTGAGCCTGTTCATGGACGGACTTGAAAATACAAGTAACCGCCCACGCCCCCCTAGCATCGGTATACACAAAAAAATCAACATTTAAACACAAAAATGTTGGAATTTTTGAAATTGGAGTCATAGAAGAAATTAATTCATTAAAACAAGAAGCGCCGCAATGCGACGACAACCAGGTTTTCAACGACCTAGTTTTGATGTGACAGCAATCAATAGGTCAAAATGCACTGAAGTTATTGAGTAGATACTGAAAATTCTATTGTAAGCAAATTACCTTGACCTTGCTCCCAGATATCTGAGTGGCAATCCAAAGCTGCCACTCAGCAAGTTCGGTGTCAAAAGGTCAAAGCAAACTCAAGTTATAACATGAAAACTAAATGCATAAACCTTGATCACAGACACTTGGCTAGCAATCCCAAGCTGCCTCTTGATATAAGCTACCCATTCATCAAGTTTGGTGTCAATAGGCCAAAGCAAACTCAAGTTATTGAGCAGAAACTGAATTTCTATTTTTAGTCACAGTGACCTTGACTTTGATCAAAGACACCTGGGTAGCAATCCCAAGCTGCCTCTTGATATAACCTATCCATACACCCAATAGGCCAAAGCAATCTCAAGTTATTGAGCGGAAACTGAATTTCTATTTTTAGTAACAGTGACCTTGACCTTGATCACAGACACTTGGGTAGCAATCCCAAGCTGCCTCTTGATATAAGCTATCCATACACCAAGTTTGGTGTGAATAGGCCAAAGCAAACTCAAGTTATTGAGCGGAAACTGAATTTCTATTTTTAGTAACAGTGACCTTGACCTAGATCACAGACACCTGGGTAGCAATCCCAAGCTGCCTCTTCATATAAGCTATCCATACACCAAGTTTGGTGTGAATAGGCCAAAGCAAACTCAAGTTATTGAGCGGAAACTGAATTTCTATTTTTAGTAACAGTGACCCTTATTCCC
>NW_026855726.1:0-58069 GCF_026571515.1 Ruditapes philippinarum | reverse complement strand
CAAAACAAACACAACAACCAAAAACACGAATTCTGTCATTTAAAATTCGTCTTTAGTAGTCTCGCGCTTGTCTGTAATGTTCTACTACAGTACTAGTCACTTTACCCCGTCCATATCTCCAGAAAATAGCGAGAGCCATGATGGTATAGTAATATAGATATAAGGTATTTTTCATATAGATCTATGTAAAAATTGTTTGAAAACCAGTTTTATCGTTGTAGCAGATGACCATGTCCCGTTCGTGTTTAAATATTAAAATATTTTTAATAGAGTGACGGTGCATATCCATATCGGTACCCTCTTTGCGAAATCTGCCCAAACGGTACTCTCTTTGAACATGCACGGGTCATTCTCTGCTAAAAACAAACCGGCGATGGATAACAATCCAGCAAAATTTTATTGTAATAAGGAAAAGAGGTATGACATGTAGAAAAGATGTATACCACGGAACACTAGAATGTTTTATTTATGTGCTGATTTGTCATGTGCCCGATTTTCATGTACTACGACTTCACAATAAGCTACAAAAAATCGACATGTCTTGCTTCGCCCATCACCTCGACATATTTTTCGGGCTGAAATGAACCTGTGGCTTGATTATATATGTGCTCGACCAGCCCAGTGCTCGACCAATACTTCTATTTGTGTACGATTTATGCATTAAAGTGGAAAAATCCTGGGAGTTTGTGTGTGCTATTTGTACCTGACCTGTAACCTCTACACCATGTACAAGTAACCCAAGTTTGTTAGAAGATTGGCCATTTTGCAGACAATATTAAACAGTACAAAAATACATAGTAGCAGTAAAAACTTTTAAAACACTGAAATAATGATAATTTAGGACAAATGTGGACAATACTTTGTTAATTTGCCTTTTACTTTTATGATTCCAATTGATTTCCATAGGAAAGGTGCCTAAAAACCATCAAAACCCTGATTTCCATAAAAGGCAGCGGCTATGAACATGTAAACAAAATTAATAAGGCAGCTGTACGGAAACAAATCGGGAACACACCACTAAAAGCGTAGACCATTTGTATATTACACCAATTATCACACTTAACTATGTTTGCAGAGTGATTTAAGTAAAATAGAAATGAGAATAAGTTATCTCAAACACCCCAGTATATGTAAATTCCAAAACTCTTATGTACACTTTATTTGTCAATGTATAGCATTACCCTCGTATCATATTTGCTCTCATATTTACATCTATAGACACTAAAACATAAATGTTTCAAAACATTTTTGAAACAGAATTGTTGAACATAAAAAGTCATATCTATTAAAAAAAAAAAGTTCTGATAGAGATAAAACCACCTGGTTGAGCACTGGTTTGGTTGCCTGAAAAATATAGTGGTTTTATACCCTATTATACAACTCCGTAGTAAATTGTATCCTGATTTGTGTAGTTAAAACCCTTTAGCTTATTGTGAGTTTGAAAGGGCCAGCTTTGTAACAAAAATAAGTTTCCCAGGAAACTTTTTGTTCTGAAAGAGTTTTTATGTCATTTTGTGAAAAACTCGTTGAGCACTGGTACGGTGACTCTATGCATCATACATATTTAATATGTTCATATACATATCATCTTCGGACAAATGGCAGTATATTGTCAAAAATAAATGAAAAATTCATAAAAACACCCTACTTTCGGTTTTGCAGCGGCACGGGCTACCTCTCTTCATTTGAATTTTTATATCAGAGGTACCCTCACATTTTTTTAACACATAGGTACCCTCAAAGCGCGACATATGCTTTTATGTGCGTAAATATATGTAAAGTATATATGTAATATTTCTTACTTTCATGTACATATTACATACTTAGCGATTAACGCACATAAAAGCATATGTCGTGCTTTGAGGGTACCTATGCAGTGTTTTTTTTCAATTTTTGGGGAAGGGGGTCGGTGCCCATTGGAGGGGGAAAAATGCAATAGGAGGGGGATTTTTATACGGATCTAAAATATTGTTGTGTCACATGATAAACTTGTTGGGATACCAGGAGTAGCTCCCCTTACCTATATGAAAAACCTTGCTTAACAGTAAGTCTTACAGGCATAAAATAAAGCATTTTTTGGCAGTTAGTTGCAAAAAAATGATATTCATTGCAGGCAGATTTGGGCTGCCATATTATAGGGGGAAATTTCAGCTTTGAGGGGGGAAAAAAACATACTATTTTGAGGGGGGAATAGGGAGAATTTCGCCGAATATTTTGGTGAAAAAAAACACTGCTATGTGTTAAAAAAATGAGAGGGTACCTGTGATATGAAGAGAGGTAGCCCGTGCCGCTGTTTTTAGCAGAGAATGACCTGTGCATGTTCAAAGAGGGTACCGTTTGAGCAGATTTCGTAGAGGGTACCGATTATGGATATGCACCGTGTTACAGGGGCGTATCACGTTGGGGGAAGAATCTGACCCCAAGCGTCTGTGATTTCAAGCGCATTTATTAAGCAAAGATTTTAGTAAATAGGGCCTAATGCATATCGTATGAAACATACATGGTGGACATAGTGATCTTATAATATAGTGAATTTATTTTTGTGTTACCAGTAAGCAACGTATCTTCTTTTATTTCATGCTTTCCATTGTTTTATTGTAATATATCGGATGATTATATTCTGATAAACCACTAGTGAAATTTATAAAATATAATTTTCACTGTACTGTACAGTAGCCGGACTAAATCTGAATGCGGATGAAAAGAAAATCATAACTAAATGGAATAACAGGCAGAAATAAATGCTGTCATGCGTAAATTTTGCTTTTTTAGGAAAAGAAAGTCGATGTCACCATACATCATGTTAAAAATGTAACAAAATTAGAAAAATTTAACAGAACTATCTATTTCAAAATTATCGTGGCGTATTATATTTTCGACGTTCTTATATTTTCGACGGTAGCCATTTCTATCCGAATATGTTATGATCTCGCGAGAATTTTGTAACTCCACCCCTTCCGGATGTAAACAAAATGATGCTGGAATGCCGCTAAAAGTCAAAGTAGCATAACATGGAAATTAGACAGGTAAACCTTTTATCACAATGTTTCTAATGGTCAACACGTGTATTTTCTTATTTCCTAAAAATCTGTTGCTAAGAAACACAATAATATAAATATTATCGCCTAAAAAAATTAAAATGTGTTTCAATACGTCTGCTATGATCTTCAATTCTCCCAAAGGTCACGTGATATGTCAAATTTTTAATGTACAGGGTTGGTTTCCCAAAAGTTCATTGATTACACAATGTATGCTTAGGGGTTCAGACTACTAAATTAATTTCTTCTTCATCATTTTTTTTCAGATCAAGACCCACATCGGGGGCAAGTATAGGTCCTACACAGCAAGTGACCTAAATGAAGCTTACAGGACAGTAATAGAAGAAAGATTGCCTGTAGAGAGAGTTGCCAAAAGGTTTAATGTGGCCTGTCACAACCCTTAAAGATAGAGTTAAGGGGAGAGTTGATATTGAACACTGTAAAATCAGGTCCCCAAACTATATTTAGTCAAGAGCAGGAAGCTTTCTTAACTGAACATTTGAAAACTATGGCAGAAATTGGTTATGGCTACTCAAGACAGGAGACAATAAATCTTGCCTCAGACTATGCTGTGCATTTAGGTATCAAAGACAAATGTAAACCATTAAGTATAACATGGTTATATAGCTTTCTTGATAGATGGCCTGAACTTAAAGTGAAAAAACCACGTAGCCTTGAAATTGCCAGAGCAAAGTCTGCTACTCGTACAACAATAACAAGGTATTTCAAAGAACTTGATACAGTTCTTAAAAATACAATCTGAAGGATGAGCCCTCTCGTATTTATAATATTGACGAGAAAGGATTAAATCTTGAGCACAAGCCTCCTAAAATAGTTGCAGGTGCACACTACAAGGCTCAAGCTGTCACAGCTGGAAGATCTAAAAAACAGTAACTGTTATAGGTGGAGCCAATGCTGTAGGACACCAGATTCCACCATATTTTAATTTTTTCCTGGAGCAAGAATGTTGCCAGCTTTATTGGAAGGTGCTACACCAGGGTCTCAAGGGTGATGTGTCAGAGTCAGGGTGGTCAAATACAGAAATATTTACTAATTACATGATTCAGCATTTAGAGCCATTACTGCCAAGTCGCACTAAAGAAAACCAAGTTCTGGTGTTGTACGATGGTCATAAAAGTCATGTTTCTCTAGGTCTTATTTGAGTGGGCAAGATCACAGCACATCATTCTTTTCGTACTTCCACCACATTGTTCACATCTATTACAACCTATGGATGTTTCATGTTTTGCACCTTTTGAGGTAGGATGGAATGCAGCGTGTCATCAATACCTGAGAGAATCTGGTGGTCGTGTAGTAACGCGCTATGAAGTTGGTAAAATAGCAAGCAAAGTATACACAGCAACCCTCACACCTGTCAATATACAGTCTGCCTTCAAACGTTGTGTGGTATTTACCCATTTAACTCTGATGTTGTAAGTGATGCTTCTATTGCACCTTCTTTAAGTTTTCAAACTGAAATCACTAATTCATCTGAAATTGTTGATGGTAGTAAAAAAGGCCAAGATGAGGTATCAATTGCATCAGATGCTAGGTCATTTCTAGAAAATAGAGGTAGTAAAGTGTTGCAAAATGTTCCACTTGCTAAAACAAGAAAGACTTTAAGTAAGGTTGTTGGAGGGAAAGCGGTAACTGAAGACCAAGTGTTTGATGCAGTTAAAACACATATTTCAGACCAAAAGTCAAATAAGTCCAAGCGTATCAACACCTCTGTTGCTAGTACATCTGGTATTCCAAACAAAAAAAAGTCAAAAGACTATGTTGTTGCTAATACTGACTCGGATGTTGAAGAAAATGACATTCTAGATTCTGACAAATGTATTGTTTGCAGGCGTCACAATGTAAAAGACATTGACAAATTGCCATATTTAACTATCGTTAACTGGGGATGTTGTGACAGGTGTGATGGGTGGGTTCACCTGAGGTTTTGCAGTCCAGTTAGAGTTCTAAGAAGGAATGACACTTTTCTGTGCCCTTCTTGCTCTAATGAACAATAGACTTATCTGTTAAGTTATTTTATATAAAAAAAAGAAAAAAAAATTGAAATGAAAAAAAAACTTCAACAGTTAACGTTTTTTATGTTGTTGGACACTACCATTATTTTCAAAAATTGTTCTACATTGTTTGGAATAAGTTACTTTCTTCTGGGACTGATAGTATTTTACTGTGTGAAAAACTTTTTTGACCACCCTGTACCTGAATTTCCTCGACCAATGAAAATCGTCGAAAATATAAGACGTCATTTTTCTCAGAAACCAAAATGGCTGCCTCCATAAAACTAGTGTAAAAAGGTAAATTTTTATGTTTTTGTATTGAAATTTTCAAATTAGTAAGGAAAAAGATAATTTTAGTTGGTGGTAATATAAAATATGCATTTATTTCCTGTTTACATTTTTGCCGACACGAAATGTCCTTACACCGTCGAAAATATAAGAAGCCAGGATAATGATGTGACGTCATGATGTGATGACGTCACAAAGGAGAATGCGCGACGTTACGCGGCAAAATCAGTAAAAAAATACTTAAAATCACTTAAAAAGCATGAAATAAAAAGAAAATTTATTTGTTTTACATATAAGATTGAAATATATTTCATTCGTGATCACCGCTACGCCACGCGTGAAAATATTTGCATCTGGTGTTCACTCAGTGAAATTATATTTCAATCTTACATGCGCATGCAAAACAAACAAATATCCTCTAGATCTTATTTACTTTATAACGCATTAAATTTTATCAATAAAAAAGACACGTACCTCCTTGTTATTTATCCGTTGTAACAATACCAAGTGACTATGACGTCATTCCAAGACATATAATGCTCGATTCGGAAAAGAAAGGTTGGATACTACGTCATAGCGCACCTGCTGAACTAAAGAACATGACTCGGTTTATGTTCCGGTACGTTAAAAATAATTTTCAAGAAGGTTTTTAACCTTTTTCTTATAGGTTTCGGGAAAAGTCCGAGTGGGAGCATTCAGAGAAAAAACACTTATCCCGTTTTCAGGCCTAAACCAGGCAATAAATCTATTAACCCTTTTTTAAAATTATCTCGAGTACTATAGCCATTCTTTGGTGCGCTACATTATTTTTTGATACTCTCTTACTAGATCTAGATTTCTATTTCTTATAATAAAATTGTATTTTACATTCGAGTCGACGGATTTTCTGCAAAAAAAATGGTCTGAGTGGGAGCATTCAGCAGGTGCGCGTACTTGTTTTATTCAGGCTTTCTTCGTATAACTTCACCGTGGTACATGGGTAACGCGCTCGTTTACGGTGTGAGAGGTCTGGGGTTCAAATCGCAGTAGAGGCAACTATTTTTTAAGTGTCCTTTTTTTAGAAAGTAGCCACGATATGCAAGGATAAAGTGTGGCTGTCATGTAAATGTGCAATGCAGGCAGCAATTGAGAAGCTCCGCGCAAAAAAAAAAAATGCGCTCATTACATAATTTGGTAAACCTGTATCAGGTTTACCAAATTATTCCTGCGCACAAGTCAATTTCTATTTGGATTAAGGACTAGTCATTATTCCGGATGTTTTGTAAATCATTTAAATTTTCATAATTATACCTATCGCATGCAATGTCCATGACAGAGGGGCCAGATATTAAATTAAAAAAAAATGCTTTCACTGATGCCTATCTGGTAAGGAAAGTAATTCCAATACAAACAAGACTTATGTGACATGACAGTAGTGCAACATTGTTCTGTTTGTGTCATTACTTCAGTCAGTAATATTAGATGATAAAAATATCAAAACAAAACATGTACATTTTCACCTATAATGCTACTCACTTTCTACAAATATCAACAACTCATCATTGTAGGAAATATTAAAATCCACATGTAAATAAGCCAAATCTCAATAAATGTTTAATTCAGGATTTGTCTGAATGTTAAGCATCGGTCTGTAGTGAGATTTTGTAAAATCTCTGTTTTTTAGTCAGTTTAGTGACATTTTCTTCATTCACATTGCATGTTTTGGACATACCAGAACCCACGACGGAAAGAATATCTCGATGAGGACTGCATAGAAATCCAAAACAAAAATGGGTAAGAGGAGAGTCAGGAGGGTAGAATCACATTTAGATTTTCTTGAAAAAAGAATTGAATTTTAAATAAATGTTTAAAAAGATGAAAACTTATCCTGCGATTGACCTATTTTTACAGTCACATCATCTGGTGCAGCGGAAATTCACATATAATTTTTACCGATGCTCATTTTTGAGATACATATGGGGTTCCACCCCCGTGATTGTGCTTCCGAATTTATTTTTAGCTGTAAATCGAAGGGATTAATTGATAAAAATCGGGTCCATGGACAAAAAAAATAGTAAACACAAAAAGCTCCGCGCCTGTTGGCGCTGAGCAATTAAATAATTCTAAATTTATAATTTCCATGTCGGGTTTGTAAACGATAAACCTGTTGTTTACCACTGATGTAAATAATTTAGCGAAAATCTTCTTGCCAAAACAGTCCGACATGTATATATTCCACTACTCGACAGTCAGATTTATTTGTGTACTACGCTCTGAAGTATTCGGTAATCGACATCGCTAAAATAGCATTTTCATTGATTAAAATGATATTCATCCGCGTAATTTGTGATTGTGCATTTATTGACAATTCTATAATCCAAGGCTACTTTTAAACTTTGAATGCGTTGTAATTTGTTGGATACTTGTAACAAAAAAAATTCTTTCTTTTACATCGCTAGTTTTAAGTTGTTTTATGTACTACTTGTTGTTAGGTTTGTCGTGAAATTCTGTGCCAGAGATTGAATGTCAGCATTGTATTTCCTGCAAATACAAAAACGCATGCACAGATGATTTTTACTCGTTTTGAAAGTCGTTAATTTGCTGTCTGTATTTTGTAGACATTTATTTGCTCTTAAATTATTGTTCTTTCACGGTAATGATCGTGAAAAAAATCTTTTAGTGACATGAAGTAATACTAATCGTGGACTTCAAATCAGAGAGAACATAATCCCTAAATAACGACCTAAACGGCAGATTGAAAATGTTGCAGGCTCTGGGGAAAACGCAAGTTACCGTCCACGCCCCGCCCCTAAGAACCAAGTCGTCATATCCTTTGTTGTAAAACGAGTTTTATTCTAATTCAGACTGGGTGAAATCAAGGAGACATGTGTTTTTATCTGTTTTCTCATTTCCGGGCAAAATTTAAATATTGTATGGAAGAAATCGGAGAACCATAAACGTGCACATTCAGGAACACGTCAATTTTTTATGCTGTGTAAAGGGTTACGCCTTAACGCGACAGTTATTAAGAGCCAAACGTTAGTCTTTTGTGAAGAGTGACTTATACGTATAACTACACATATAGGCTACTATAGGTAAAGAACCGGCAGCACTGTCTTAGTTTGATAGACTCAGCTTTTTAACACAGTGACACTCGTTGATGAAAATTTATTTTTTATATCCTTTTTTCATTACCAAGGTAACAGTCTTTCGTGAACTGGATAGAACTTCGTTCCCTTCAGAACACTATTTATCAAAGTAGATAAACAGCATATCTGACAAGTTTGGCTTTAGCAGTCACCCAGCTTTTTCAGATAGCTCACTAATACATATTGTGAGGAAGTGAATGGAATATTTTTACAACGTACTTTATGGTTTGAAAAAATTTAAATCAAGTAGATTTTTTTTAACAAAAATGTCTCTCTTTGACAATTGAAGACAAATGTAAGATTTACGCCAGATAATGCAAGAGAACGAAATAGTTTGCAACTGAAGTTCGCTCAATACTCGCAACTTCCTAGGTATTGCAGTGTTAGATAAAACGGCTCATAAACTGAAGGGTGGCAAGCAGATATGTTTACTCGTAGACTGGTGCATATCCCTAAGAAATTGGTACAGAAATAAAAAACTTACGGCTATTTTCTTTTTCGAATCTAGCAATATTTGTCTTGGAAATGATGCAGAAAATGACGCCAAAGTCACGTTGTATTGCTACACTGTTATCCGTATCACAGATTTCAAATCTGCAGACAGTGTTGAGTGTTGTTGGCGTTTGCATGATCCCCGCCCACCCCCATCACCCCACCCCTTGGGAACAGAGAGAGGGCGCACGATTCCCTCAAAATGCTCCCTGGTGACATGTTAGACAAATCCCATTTTTGCGCATGTATGGAGACTCAACTGTGTTCCTCCTCTATCCCCGCAATGGCCAGGGAGTCGCCGAAACATAATTCAAACTATCAACGCATCACATTATGCTCAAGTGTAATTGAAAAGGCATATTAACACCACGGAAAGTAAAGAATCAGGGTCAACTCGGCCCTAAAACTAAGCACGGGTAAGTACAGGAAACCAGCGGAACATTGACGTCTGGATCCGGTTGTTCAAAACATTGGTTAGTGTTAACCAGTGGTTGAATTCATTATCCGCTGGTTAAATTTTGTCTGTTGGATAAATTTTGTTGCTCAAAACTTATCCAACGGATAAAATTTGTTATCCAGTGGTTAACTTTAACCAGTCCTATGGCCACCGGATAATGCCCTTAACCAGTGGTTATAGTTATCATCATTAAAGCAGTAAAAATCATTAAAACTTGTTTTAAACCAATTTTTTCTTACAAATATATGTTTAATTTATCTAAACTAGATCAATTCATATGAAATGCATAGGATTAAATTGAAACATTTCTGAAAAAGTGCTTTTAGAACGCTTTTTCAATCAAAATTTGTTGTTGTTGTAGTTCAGAAAATTCAGTTAAACAGTCATAACTTTAACATAAATAGGATAGAACTACTGTTAACTACATTGAAAATGAGGGCCGCGGGTTCAATCCCCAGAAGGGTCATTTTTTTTTTCTTTCTTTTTTTCTTTTAACATTATTTATGTATCTCTCATGTCCCTTACTTTACTTTACTTTAGCCCTTTGCTCCTCTTGGTGCATAGGCCATCGACGATAGTTCTCCAGCGCTGCCTGTTTGTTGCTATTAGTTCAAGTTTTCCCCATGTCTGTCCTGTCAGCTTGACATCAGATTCCAGGTCCCTTCTCCAGGTGTTTCTTGGTCGTCCCCGTTTTCTTTTTCCTTGGGGTGTCCATGTTAGTGCCTGCCTTGTGATGTTACTTCTCGGCTTCCGTAGGGTATGTCCTAGCCAACCCCACTTTCTTCTCCGAATCTCTTCTTCAACTGGACACTGGTTGGTCCTTCTCCATAACTCCTTATTACTGATGGTTTAAGGCCAGCGGATGGAAAGGATTCGACGAAGACATTGGTTGACTAATGTCTGGATCTTATGGTTGGTGGCTTTGGTAAATCTCCAGGTTTCTGCACCATACAGGAGGACTGATTTGACATTAGAGTTAAACAGTCGAAGCTTGGTGTTCCTGCTTATGACTCCTGAATTCCAGATGTTTCTTAGCTGGATAAATGCTCCTCTTGCTTTGCCGATTCTGGTCTTGACATCAGCATCTGTACCTCCTTGCTTGTCCACTATACTGCCAAGGTATGTGAATGATTCTATCTCTTCTAGCGGCTCTCCATTTAAATATATATTTTTTAAATTTATCTCATGTCCCATTTGGAAAGAAAAAATTGTTTAATTTTGATTTTTTAATTTATATAGGTATTTATTGGCTAAATTATGCTAAATCTAGTAATAAATATGGTTCCTGATATTTTCAAAGTGTAATAAAATCAAAACTAGACGGTAAAAGTATTTCATATTTTACAAGATCAACCAATATACTTCTTTTAAAATTTAGGGAAACTTTGAAAACAGGCACTCATTTGGGTAAATTTTAAGGATTTTTTTTAAATTAGACAAGTGGTAAAATGGGTGGGGTAGGGTAACATTTTTATACAGATTTCATAAACTTCAAGTAGAAACCATAATTTTGCTTATGTAAATTGTTAGCTGAATCGTACTATTTGTTTCTTACCAAGAATTAATGGGAAAACAGTTTTTATTAGAATGTTATTGCAGATTATTTAAAGGTTCCTCATTTCTAAAAAAGGACCCTCATAACATCCTACCTTGAGTTCAGAAAAGTGGCCATAACTTGATTTCCTTTCTGTAAACTTTGTTTAAATTGTGCATACAGGTGTACTTTAAGGCATATATCTGACCTATGATGTCAATATTTTAGTTCCTTATAGTGCCCATTACGGTCGTAATACCATTAAAAACTTTCTACTATACATATTTCTAAACTCTAGCCTTTCTGGTTTTAGCAGATTATTTTTTGACTATATACAAGTACATGACCCCTAAAGGCAGAGATTATTTTGGTCCCATGGCTATAATTTGAACTTGGTAGACAACCAGTATAAAAAATCTAAGCTTAAATTTTTCAAGGTTTTTTTCTCTTTCCATTGTCATTTCTTCGAACAATTTTGAAAAAGTTTTATGCAAACAAGAATCCTGCCTTGCTTCAACAACATTGGCTCAATGGTTTAGAATGAGAAATTGTTTGAAACAGAAGTTGACAACGCACAACACCAGACAGGTACAGCTGGTCACAATAACATACCATGAGGGTGTTGTACTCAGTTAAATTTTAAAGGGTAGCCAATACCTGCCATGTACTTTCAATAATTAGCCGTCCATGATCACTATGATTTTACAGTCAGTTATTTTAACTGTTTGCACTAAAATAATATTGTCATAAAACTAAGAATATTTTTTATAACTTATAAATGGTAATTCAAATCTATATCAAACATTATTTTATGATAAGTTTTTCCATTTGATGCCACAAACAATCTGCTAAAAAAACCTAAGGTCATAACAAGATCACTAAAATAACAATTGATGAAAACTGATAAATAGGTAGACACACACATAAACATTTTTGCTATGGTGTAGAATTATATAAATGCCAAGAACTTAGGATTTCATTTTGTAATTTACAGTTCAAAATTCAACATATTGGGTCTACACATCTGATACCACAAAAATTTTACATTTTTTCACAATAACAAAATGTCATTACTCTGTCGAGTTATATAACTGTTTACATTTTTTTTGGCAGTTTTTCTTTTCATAACTGAGTGAATACATAAACTTGTTTTTGTCACTGACTATAATGTGGGTTGGGGCATTTTGTTTATCAAAACATTTTTGTTATTTTTCTGAAATTGACTTCATGGTATCAAACGTATTGTTCTGGACAAGCGTTTTTCAATGACCTCTAAGTATGACCTTGACCTTTGACTGAGAGACCTAGTTCATGTGCACGACACAGCTTCTCATAGTGGTGAACATTCCTATGAAGTATTGTTTAAATCCCTCAATGTGTGTCGGACAAAAATGGGATGCCACCCACCTGCAAGGAGGGAATCTATAATTTGTCCCATTTTTCAAACGGGCTTATTAAATGTCTACTGTTAGTACAGATGACCTTGACTTGTGACTCCCAACACTGGACCATCCAATGAATGTTTTCTCAAAATATGAAATTATCAGTCAATAAATACTGTATAAGCAAATGTGTAGAAGTCATTTTTGGCACCCTTGACCTACTGAATCCGAACACAATCCAAATGAAGAAGACCATGCAAGTTATATTCCTACCAAATATGAAAGACATCAGTCAATAAATAAATGCTGTATGAGCAATGTGTAGGAATCTTTTATTGGCACCCATGACCTTGGCCCCTAATTCAATCCAAAGGAAGAATACCATGCAAATTATGTTCATACCAAATATCAAATACATCTATCAATAAATAAAGGCTGTACGAGCAAATATGTTAAAAAATCTATTAGAAGCACTGTTGACCCAACTGACCTCTAAGTTAACTCCATCTAAAGGTAGAAGACTTCTCCAGTTATGCTCTATAAAATATAAATGACATTTGTAGATAAAGGTTTCACCTGGAAAAGTGTAAACATTTATTTATTTATATTGAGCTATGACCAAATTCAAACTCGAACTGCTTATTCCTAAGATGTATCTATATGTCAAATTTGAGTTGAATGTGTACAACCATTGGGGAGATAATGAACGGAAACTCAAAATTTCTGATTTTTTTTTCAAAGTTCAAGAGAGCTATCATCAAACTATGACCAAACTCTAAATTGACCAATGTATTCTTATGACGTATCCATATTTAAAATTTGAGTTGAATATGTACAACTGTTGGGGAAATATTGAATGTGAACTGAAAATTTCCTCAATTTTCAAAGTTAAAGGGGCATAACTCTGCCAAAAATCATCAAACCATGACAAAATTCGAATTTGACCTGCGCATTGATTTGACATATCCATGTCAAATTTTAGTTGAATGTGTAATACCCTAGAGGAGATTTCATATTATTTTCATAGTGAAAGGGACATAACTCTGCCAAAATTTATTGAACCATGACCAAATTCGAACTTAACCTGCTCATTCCTTTGACATATTCATATTTAAAATTTGAGTTGAATATGTAACACTGTTTGGGAGATAATGAACAGAAACTGAAAATTTCATATTATTTTCAAGTTGAAAGGGGCATTTCTCTGCAAAAAATCATTGAACCATGACCAAATTCAAACTTGGCCTGAGCATTCTTTTAACGTATCCATATGTCAAATTTGAGTTGAACATGTTATACTGTTGGGGGAGATAATGAACAGAAACTGAAAATTTCATATCATTTTCAAAGTTGGCATAACTCTGCTAAAACTCACTGAACCATGACCAAAATCAAACTTGACCTGCTCATTCCTTTCACGTATCCATATGTAAAGTTTGAGTTGAATGTGCAATACTGTTGGAGAGATAATGAACGGAAACTGAAAATTTCATATTATTTTCAAAGTATAAGGGGCATAACTCTGCCAAAAATCATCGAACCATGACAAAATTCGAGCTTGATCTGTATTTTCTCATGACATATCCATATTTTAAGTTTGAGTTGAATATGTAATACTGTTGGGGAGATAATGAATGGAAACTGAAAATTTCATATTATTTTCAAAGTTAAAGGGGCATAACTCTGCAAAAAATTATTGAACCATGACCAAATTCAAACTTGACCTGTATTTCCTTATGACCTATCCATATGTGAAGTTTGAGTTGAATGTGTAATACCGTTGGGGAGATAATGAACGTAAACTGAAAATTCCATATCATTTTCAAAGTAAAAGGGGTATTACTATGTTAAAAATCATCGAACCATGACCAAATTCAAACTTGACCCGTATTTTCTCATGACATATCCATATGCCAAATTTGAGTTGAATGTGTGCAACCGTTACTAAGATAATGAACGGAAACTGATGATGACGGAATGAAAGAACAGGGTAACACTATATGCCCCAGTGAGGAATTTTTGAAGCCACTCGTATAGATAGAGCTTAAAGATGTATCCAACTTGACAGGTGACCACACAAGAATTATTACAGTGTAGTTTGGTTAATATCAAGTCATTGGTTTAAAGGAAAGCAAGAAATTGAATTTCACATATAATTTTATCATTCATTTTCAAGTCACATTTATTATAAATAGAACTGGACAATTCTTTACCAACACTACATTTACATAAAAATAACTTATTTTGATTGCTATCTTTGAATACAGGGTTAAAAATTATATTTTCTACACATCTAGATCCTATTTAATACTATACATATAAGAATATGATACACAAATTTTCATTGGTTCAAAATAGATTCATTTTTTTATATACTGGTAAATTAGCATCATATACTGGTCAAAACATAGTTATATATTTATCCTTAGAACCTTCTACAAGTTAACAATACAACTACTCTACTGAACTACTTTTTCTATGCCGAACATAACCAACAGTTGCTTCAAAGGCAGGCGATAAAGAATATTTAATTTCAAATTCTGCAGCCAGACTAAATCAGACTGTTTGAAAAATCACAACAAATCATAACTGGCTCAAATCATCTCCCCGTTTCCGATGTTTTAAATGAGCTTCAATAATTCGTCCATACTCTTCTCTATTTAACAGATCGTACGCTAGTGACAGCAACTGCCGAATTGTGGTATGGAAAGTTTCCCCGCCGTAACAGAATAAATCAATCCCAAGTTCGAGACCTTCACCATAGTCACACTCATCATTAGCGAATTGAATAAGTGTTATTATCTCCTGTAGTGGCTCAAAGTTTTTGTCCCGCTCTGCATCGGTTTTACTATCCGCAATCTTTTTAAACATTCTTTTCAGATCGGCTGAAATCGGAAAGAAAACGAGACTAAGTGTTAGGAAAAGGAGGTTTTGTGTAAACATATAGATTTGCAAAAAAAAAGTTTGCTTATAAAATGAACTCAGCCTGGCATCCTTATTTCTTTTTCACAACATTTTACACCAGTACTGATTAAATAGCAACAAGAAATGTTGCTAAAATATGCCTATCATCTTCTTCAGCATGTCAGGAAGTTGCATACAATGTTGCTCAGAAACTGTTTTGCCATGTGACCTTGACCTCTGAACCCTCTGCCCAAAAATCAATAGGTGTCATCTACTGGTGAAGATCAAAACACCGGTCTATGAAGCTTTAGGGTAATGGGCCAATGCTTTTCACGATTTAGTAATCAGGAACTATGTGGGACGGATGGACATGTGACCAAATTGGGATAAAAGGACTTTACTATTGTTATTTCATTTTATTTTATTTACTAGAGGGCCATTGACCCCTTCCTCTATTGTTACAGAATGAACTCTATTGTTCTCTTTGGTTCCGTTTACAGTTAGAAAGCCCCATATCCCTATTTGGTAGTGCAGATCAAACCAATCGAATAACATGCTGCAAAACAATAAAACATAATAAGTTGATGAGAGACTGTTCCAGGAGCTCACTGTTTCAGCAATGATTTTCATTTAACTAGAAAAGTAGCACTGTTCAACAAAATTTAATTCATCATCTAAATGCATGGTAGCCTCATTGAAGGTTTTTGATATGAAGGGACTACAAATTATTTTTTGAGACATTTATACCATTGATGTTGGTCTATACCAATAATTTGTGTGCAAAATTTCAGATCATTCTCTCACTTAGTTTTTTACAGAAAAAGCTTGTCAATGCTTAAAACTCAAATCAGGATAAATGGCACCTTTTTTTCTATTTTGTCTTTTTTTATTTTTTTCATTTTAAGTTTCCAAGTTGCTCTATTTAAAGTTTAAAAAATTTTTATCTGGGAAGGCCTCTATTGTATTAAGTAAAAAAAATACCCCTGGAATTTCTCTGGAGCTCCTTTATTAAGATTTAAATGTATATATGTACCTCCTTAACAATCATGGCTAAGGACAGCAATTGAAAGCCTATCAGGCTTTTGTCATAAAATTAATGCAGGACCAGAAAGGTCTGCAGAATGAAGCAGTGAAAGGTGACTATGCTCATTCTTTAAAATTTAGTCCTTAATATTCTATTTCTCTCTCATCATAACTATGCATTTACTTGGTTTCCTAAACCAGGAGCAGACAAGATTTTTTATGAAACAATGTACTTTCACTATATATTCAACAGTCTCAGCCCCGCCCTAGCACCAGAACCCCTGACCCTGGGGTCATGAATTTCACAATTTTTAGTAGGGGGCTTAATGCTTATTACAATCATGTCAACAGTTTGACTGCTTGATGCCCAGGAGTAAAGAAGATTTTCAAAGATTGCATTAATTTTTAAAGTTTTAAATTGCTCCAAAAAGGTACAAAGGCTAATTATGAAGACGTTTTATCGAGTATTAAATCACTGCTTGATTATTATGAATGCATAAAATTGTCAAAAAAAAGGCACAAACCCTTCAATAGTAATGGAGATTCCAGCTTACAAGCAAAATTACAACCAAAAATTTTTAAGTCGAAAGAGAGACATAATTATGGAAAAAAGCAAATCGAGTTGCTAGTGCCAATCATGTTAAATAATCACAGAAAAGTAGTGTGTGAAGTTTGAATCCATTCCCTTCAGTAGTTTTGGAGATACCAGCTTACACTCACAAACTTAACCACAGGGATGCCGACAAATTGGTGACTGCATTAGCTCGAATATTCAGCAAAATAGTTAAGCTAAAAATGGATAGCCATAGGTCACCTGAGTTTACTCAGATGACCTCAAAAAGGAAAAAGAGATTCATTCCTGATCACCTCCATCTATCTTACCAGGTGTTTCCGGTACTTCTCGATAACCAACTTCATTTTCGTCCACTGGCACGACAATGCCACATTTGTGAAAACTTTTACACACAACTTTCTTCTCTCGTTCCTTTATTCGCTTAGATTTCAATTCTAATGTTTGCTTATTCTTCTTGGCACATGATTGAAGTCTCTCTGATAATTCTTTCAACTTAGTTTTATTGCTCGCACTGACTTCTTTAGATTTAAGTTTATCATCAATGTAGGCACTGAAATCGGAGAACAAAATGATTTATAGATATACAGTTTGTATATCATCTATATGCCAACATATCAACAGCAATAAATATAAATATTGCTCTTTTTATTTTTTTTATTTTTTCCATTCTGAAATAAGTTTCAATTTTGCTTATATTGACTATTTTTTTAAAACTTTTTTTTAGCTATTTTCTGACATTATGTGGTTTTATTCTGTAAATTAAACTTCTTTTATGCCTATATGGACTGGATAAATAAATCATTCCTAATCAAGCATTCCAAGAATGAATCTACTAATATTTTACAACAAATTTATGATTTATGTAGTCTATAAAAACCTTTAAAGCAGGTATGATAAGCATTCATATGTAGTTTTTATGTTGTTCTTGTTATTTCTAGGTGTATGTGTGAGAGTGGGTGTGTCTGTGTGTGTGTGTGTGGGGGGGGGGGGAATAATCTGAGGTCATTTGACAATTTTCCAGCTTAACTGGCAGCTGCCCATCCGTACACTATTACAGGCAAGGATGGGCACCTGACTTAAGAACCATCAATGTTCCTAAGCTGGCTGGATATCTTCCTTACATATTTAAATCCAAAGTCCTTAGCAAGAAAATCGGGAACCAAACCCACAGCCATGAGGAGCATGTGGTTTGAGGCCAATTACCTTAACAACTCTGCCACAGATGCCCTTAAATATTAATTGAATTGTTTTGCATGGGCAGATTCAGTTACTACCAGAAGACTTATGGTTAAGTCATATATCATAGTGATTTTAAACTTTAAGACTGCCGTTCATTACTTTGTAAGTCATACAGACAGCAAGAAGGTACATCTGGAATGCATCCATTTTTCTTCTTTAGAAACAATAAACATGATTGTGTCTTATACTATTATAATCATGGATTTAGAGCATGTTTGCCTATAATTGCACTAAATGTGAAATAATTTGATATAAGTGAAGGGAAATGTAAACAAAGTGGTGACTTCCATACAAAATCTCTGTTCTAGATTAACCCTGGTGCATTTTGTTCTGATGGGCACCAAGTCACATCTATAGTGTCCCTGAGTCACATATATATATGGTGACTTTGCAGCTTTGGAAAAAGGGCATCCAAGTAGAACCACTGACCACCTATACCCTAGCTGGATAGTTTCCTCACATGAAAGAATCTTATGGGGAATAACTCTCAAATTAGGCAAGATAGAGTAACTGTTCTTCATACTGCACTTCCTATCAATATGCTGCACTCTGCACTTCCTACTAATATGCTGTCAGGGCATTAAGTTTGAAGAACATCACTCAAGTACTTTTAACAGTTATGCTTCAAACAGTTTTTCAATTAAATCAAATAAAGGGGAGTAACTCTAAAAGAAAGCAAGGTAGAGTTATTGTACTCACACTCTGCATTTCCACCAAATGTGCTCTGTCAGTGTATGAAATTTGAGGAAAAACCCTCAAGTATTTTTGGAGTTATGCTCCAGACAAAGTTTTACAATTTTGATAAAGGGAAACAACTCTAAATGTAGGCAAGGTATAGTTATTGTTCTTGCATGTTGCCTTTCAAACTAATGTGTGATGTCTGTGTATGAAGTTTAAAGAAAATCTCTCAAGCACTTCATGGAGTTATAGTTTTGACAAAGTTTGCCAAGTAAATCTAATAAAGGGGAGTATTTCTAAAACTGGACAAGGTAGAGTTATCATTCTTAAACACTGCACTTTCTCCCAATGTGCTATGTCATTGTATGAACTTTGAAGAAAATCGCTGTTATGCTCCAGACAAAATTAGGACGGAATCACAGATGTTTGGACATTTCTAATATCCACTTGGCATTTGGCAATCGGATAAAATAATCAAGGCATGGCCATTTTTTATCTTGAGCGGTATAATTCTATTTAACTTTTGTATGCCACATGCCATTTATTTAAACACAAGGTCATGTGGTTTCATACAAGGAGATTAAAGCATGTATTTCCACATAAGACTCAAGTCATAGTAAACAAGTGACCTTCAGGGCTGAGTCAATTTTGTCTCAAAGGGCATGATTTACAAAATTGTTGGAGAGAACTGTAAGGTAATGCTAAGAATCATTCCTGTCCTCGTCTGCAAAGAGAGAAATAAAATACCTTACAGCTGCAAACAAATTGTCTCCCTTGATAGTAATAATACAGTCAGTCTTTGCTGAGTTAGCTCCCACTAATGCTGGCATTTCTTTAGGATCATCCCTGAAAAGCATAGCAAAATACTTTTTATTAAAGTGACATTTAGTGTAGTGTCACATTCATTGTGCCAATTAATTTACATGATCTCAAATACCAATGATTTGTACATAAAAATATCTCTAATTGAAAAGTCTGGATAACTTTGTTTTGACATTTAAAATAATGATCCCTAAAGCAGTAATTTTTCTTGTTATTTGAAACTGGTTTGAAAATGAATAAGTTTACAAGAGCCACCACCAGGCAGGGTCGAGTATGCTCGACTTTTTCTTATTTCAGAAGCCAAACACATCAGAGAAGAATATTGAAGTAAAGACAATTCATTTAGAAATAAAACAAAAGTTGTCATGCAATAGTGGTGGATGCCCCAAAAAAGGTTTCACAAGTATTGCAGAAAAATATTATGGAAAGTAAACAGAATAAAAGTAAATAAAAGCTTAATATTGTTCCTGTGAAATAAAGTGCTATTCATAGCAGAATTACCACCTTGACCTTGGAGGTAGGGACATGGCTCTTGGATGTAACATGTCTTCTTGATGTGGTAGACATTTGTACCAAGTTATTTAAAACTCCCACAGTGCATGACAAAGTTAAGGTCAGTACACAAATTTGTACCTTCAACCTTAGTGTGACCTTGACCTTTAAGGTAGTGACATGGGCCTTAGACACAACATGTTGTCTTGATGTAGTAGACATTTATACCAAGTTATTTACAAATCCTTCAATGCATGGCAAAGCTACAGACTCTTCTTATGAGAATAAGTTCCTTCAAACTGTAAGTGTGACTAGAAACATAGGTGTTTGACACATGTTGTCTTGATGTGGTATACATATATGCTAGGTTATTTAAAAATTCTTCCATGCATGACAAAGTTACAGTTTTGACACAAATGCATGCACCTTTAAACTCTAACAGTATGTGACCTTTGAGGTAGGGACATGGGTCTTACATGTTACACATCATCATGATGTGGTAGAAATTTATTTAAAATTCCTTCAATGCATAACAAGGATACAGTCCGGACACAAAAGTTGGGATGCACAGACAGACAGATGGACAGACAGTGCAATTTTAATATGCCGCCCTTTGGGGCATAAAATTTATGACCAATGTTAAAGTTTCTGGACTGTAATTGTTGTAGAATGAATAACATGAATGCAGAAATATTTGAACTTTTTTCTAAAAGTCGAGCTTAAATTGCCCAGAATTAAGGACAAAAAGACCATATAAAATATTTTTTATAAATATAAAAAATGCACAATTTCTGGGTATTTTTTTAAGTGAACAGATAAGAAATTCAATATCCATTTTCAGTTACACTTTTTTCCCCGTTTGAAACTATTTCATATGGTATTTTATGCGACATATTTTCAACTTGTATCATTATATTTATGATAAACAAGAGCCGGTTGAACCAGTTGATACTCAACGACTAGGTTTTTTTGGACACAGAAAAGTATATCTTTTGTAGTTTCAGAGTTATGTCAAAGACAAAGTTCAAAGTACGATAATTCCAAACTTAGGCAAGGCAGAGTTACTGTTCTTTGCACTGCACAGATCTATCTACCTACTTGCGCGAGACACCTCTTCTCAATATGGTGATCATTTCTGTAAAATAGTGGTAAAATCCGACTTCAAATAAAAAAGTTATGGGCCGGACACGATTTTGCTGCAAGGTCATGCTGTGACCTTGACCTTCAAGGTAGCGACCAAAATGTTGCTCACGACACATTGTCTCAATATGGTGATCATTTCTTAAAATATTTGTAAAAACAGACTTCAAATAACGAAGTTATGGGCCATACATGATTTTGCTGCAAGGCCATGCTGTGACCTTGACCTTCAAGGTAGCAACCCAAATGTTGCCACTACATGTTGTCTCAATTTGGTGATCATTTCTGTAAAATAGTTGTAAAATCCGACTTCAAATAACTAAGTTATCGGCCAGACACAACTTTGCTGTAAGGTGATGCTGTGAGCTTGACCTTCAAGGTAGCGACCCAAATTTGCATGCAACACGTCGTCTCAACATGGTGATTATTTCTGTGAAATAGTTGTAAAATCCGAGTTCAAATAACAAAGTTATGGGCTGGGCACGAATGAGGGACGTACAGAGGGACAACCCAGCGACTATATGATCCCCAGAAATTTTTCAAGGAGCATAAAAATTGAAATATATTTAGTTTGAGTGGTTAACCTGTCAGACTAGTTAGCATTGAGTGGTGATTTACCAGTTTATTCCTTAAAGCTACTTGAAGCATGTTACAACTGCTGTGTAGCAGAAGACAAACAAGAGGGCCATGATGGCCCTGGATCGCTCCCCTGACCCACTAACCGCATCCAAGCAATGTCTTAGACAAGCATCCTGGCCAAGTTTGATGACAACTGAGTCAAACATGTGACCTCTAGTGTGTTAAAAAGGTTTTTCTATATTTGGGCAATGTGACCTAATTTTTGACCGGAGACCTATATTCAAACTTGACCTAGAAATCATCAAAACAACCTTCCTGACCATTTTCCAGGTAATTTGGATCAAAACTGCAGCCACTAGTGTTAAAAAGATTTTTCTACTTTTAGCTCCTGTGACCTAGTTTTTGACCGGACATGACCAATCTTCGAACTTGACCTAGAAATCATCAAAACAACCTTCCTGACAAATTTCCAGAATATTTGGTTCAAAACTGCAGCCACTAGTGTTAAATTTTTTTTTCTATTTTTAGCTCCTGTGGCCTAGTTTTTGACCGGAGATAACCAATCTTCAAACTTGACCTAGAAATCATCAAAACAACCTTCCTGACAAATTTCCAGAATATTTGAATCAAAACTGCAGCCACTAGTGTTAACAAGCTTTTTCTATTTTTAGCTCCTGTGACCTAGTTTTTGACCGGAGATGACCCATCTTCGAACTTGACCTAGAAATCATCAAAACAACCTTCCTGACAAATTTCTAGAATATTTGGATCAAAATTGCAATTTTTTAAGCTCCTGTGACCTAGTTTTTCATCGGAGGTCACCCATGATCAAACTCATCCGAGATATTATTGAGATATTCTGACAAAGTTTCATGATGATTGAGGTATAAATGTGACTGCTAGAGTGTTAACAAACTAAATGTGGACGGATGACGGACGACAGACAATCATCGATCCTAAAAGCTCACCCTGAGCATGCTCAGGTGAGCTAAAAATCATTACAGGCCAAAATGCTGGTTGTTTTTTTTCAAGGGTGATAATTCAGCCAAAAATCATTCAACCAGAAAACCCATTAAATACACTGCGATCCTGTTATAACACTAACCACAGTTAACGCTCATATACATTGGCTCTCCCCCCTCCATAAAAATAATTATATTTTTTTGTTTATTATATTTTTTTTTCTGTATATTTATTATGTTATTATAATTTAGGGCTGCAACGATTTTAGACACTCTGATTCGATTTTTTTCGATTGGATACATTTCTGATTACTAATTTATCTTTGGTATATAATTCTGCTTGTCTGCTCCAAAAGTAAGTGGCCTTCAAACAAGTGCTTTGCTTTTCTGTTGTAATATAACTTTTATATAAACTTATTTGACTTAATAATTATGTTTATGAGAATAACAAGAGCTGTCGGTAGGACAGCACGCTCAACTATTCTAAGTGCTTGATAGTAAAAGAGCCTTGATAATGTAAAATTTCCCTTACCAAAATGACTTTAAGTGACTTATATGTTTCTTATATGCAACTTATACTTGACCTATAAGAGAACTATAAGTTACATATAAGTCACTTATAAATCACCTAAAAACCTGTCTAAGTCAGTTATAGGTATATGCTACATATAAGTCACTTTTGGCCATTTTTTCCCCAACATATAAGTCACATACAAGTCACCTATAAGTGCCTTATACTGGTAAAGTTTGAAGTAACCAGTTTCTATGTTAGATATAAGTGAAAACTTAGAACTTTTGCGAGACTTTTTATTACTGAGCAAAGCTGAAAAAATTACTAAGTACAAAAACATGAAAAAAATTGATAAAATTTATTGAAGTTGATTTGTAATTCTTTGCTTTAACACAATGGGTATCAAAATACTCAGAATTTAAAATACTATAATCTTAGACCTTAATCACAAACAATTAAGATTTTTTTTAAATGTTGCTTATTAATTTTTGAACACAGCTGGGGGTTTTTAAATAAGATAATAGGAAAAATGATTATCAATTAAGTATATTACCTGTAAAAAATTTTGGTACATATTCTGTGCGGAATTGGGACAGAAATGGCATTCAATCAGTGATTTCTAGGCTACCATGGACAGAAATGAAATTCCATGTCATTTCTTCTCACAAGGAAAATATTTCACATAAAAGTCACCCAAGGCATAATTCTACTCTTGTTTTTTTTTCTAACTTGAAACAGACATTGAAATCTATATGTTTTTACCAACTGTACTTCTTACAGACCTAATTTCGGGGAAGTAAGATATTCTAACAAGAAAAAGAGGTGTATTTTTTTTTAATATACAAGTGTTATTTTTAAGACATTTAGGCCTAGTGTATTTTAGATATTTAAACAAAAAACAAAACAGTGCTTGAAATAAACAGTTTATATTGCCCTTTTAATCTATATAAAATCAAGGAACCAATATGCCTGAAGATTGCTTATATTTTCTACATCCACTGATACACCACATAGATCAGAGGTCTGATAAAACTGGCCACCTGCCTTTGCCACCATATGTGCATGACTAATTTTTTGACTGGTCATTCCTACAAATCAGACTGTTCCATGTGATTATTTTGGGGAAAGATAACATTTCCTATCCTGAATTTGTAAAAAAGGACATTGCATTTTCTTTTTCAAAAATGTATAATGATTTTTAAACTTTACATATCTATTACTTATTTGATTTTTTTTCACATTCAATGATTGTAAGATAGAACTGATGAGTGCTTTGATTTTTGGATTTACCCTGTTTTACATAACATTGGACCTGCCCAGGTACACAGTTGTAAGTCTGAAACATTTAGGTTAGCAAGCTGGTGGAAATCACAGAGAATCTACTTGATGTTTTAGGAATTTTAGAGATATTGTTTTGTTTAAGATGTTTAAGTATAGTTATGGTAAATAAGAATGACAAGAAGAATCACCTTGGACAAGAAGATATACAACAAAATCAGGTAAATACCTTTGAGTTACATTTATGCAGAATTGATACAGGTTATATACATTTGTATTAAACAATCAAAGTAAGATGGCAGCAAACTAAAATTTGTAACTTGAGAGATCAAGGTTGTTTTTATTTCTAAGCTTCATACCATTAGATTTACTAATACTTGTAATTGATTTAAATCTAGATTTAATAGTTAAATTAATTGAATTTTTAGAACTAAATAGTACAATCAGTAGTTTTATGCAGCTGAATAAGACAGGGTTATCATAATCATTTATCATTTTATTGTTGTTTTCAATGGAGAAATCTGATATTACATTTTACATACATTGCAGGCTAGTGGGACCAGTTCTTACTTTGAGATGCCAGGTGAATAATGATATGCAGTATTGAGCCTGAAAAGGTATATTTTTTTTAATCTCTATACTTACTGCTCTAAATCTTTCACAGAAAAGAGCATAATAAATGTTGTTGCAAATAGTGCAGTTAATCAATTCTTATAGAGACTTTTAGCAATTCTTAAACAACACTGTTGACTTGTGCACTAAAATGAGATACTGTGTAACTTAGTATATTTGTATATGCATAAGCATAAATAGCTAATATAGTTTGATGATATAAAAAATATGAAATATAACTGCATATACAATGGTCTGAATTTATTCCACATCTTTTTTAATTAATTATGAATTTTATCTTTAAAGGTGAACACAGCCACATGAAGTTCTCCGAGGAAATAGAAGCAGAGCACTGAAACAGACATCAATAAAAGAAATAGTAGTTTGAATAATCAGAAACATTTGATCAAATTTATGATTTGAACAGTTCCTCACCGACAGACTTCCAGCAAAATAATTGTATAAATAAAGTGTTTGATTCCAAGAAAACCAGTAAAAAACAAAAACTTGCTGCTAGAAATAATTATTTTGTTTTTGTTATAGTGAATGTAAGATGATTGAACTGAAGGATATGTATGTTGAATTTTGTATTTTGCTCATTTATATGACTATGAATATAAATTAATAAACATTTTTGAAATTAAATCACTAAACTTTTATTTTATTTCAAGCTTTTTTGACATCAAGAAACATATATGCGACTTACATGTGACTTACTTATAAGTTGAGCATATCTTTGACTTACATGTCACATATTTGTGACTTATATATAACTTATACTTCACTTATATGTCAAAATGCCAGACATATACTGCACTTACATCTTATTTGCATTTAAAATACATATACTTCACTTATAGGTGAATTGACTAAGTGAAGTATAATCTACATATAAAATAGCCTATAAGTGACTTATAAGTGAATTCCGTAAGGGTTAGAGCTTTGATAATGTTAAATTTTCTAAGTTCACAAAAGGGCTAATTTTTTTTTATAAATTCATGTTATAGGTCTTAGAGGCAGTCTAATTATACAGTATTGGCTAGACTATTCGGAAGGTAATGTCACAAGGGTGTTTTATTGAGTATAATAATACTAACTACCTATGAATACATAAAATTGACAGAAAAGGTACAAAGGCTTGTTATTAAGATGTTTTTATCAAGTAAATCACTGCTTTATTATTATGAATGCATATAATTGTCCCAAAAAAAGCACAAACCCTTCAGTAATTATAGAGATAACAGCTTACAAGCAAAACTTTACCATGAATTTCTAAGTTGAAAAAGGGGAGAAAAATCAGCCTAAATGCAAGATAGAATTATGGATCTTTGTCAGTGACCTACAATTATGACCCTTAATGCATATGTGAAGTTTTAAATAAATATCTTTAATAGTTATTGAGATATGTAAAACTTGCATGTAAACATTAACCAAGAGACTAAGTAGAAAAGGGGATATGAATCAGCCTTAATGCAGGATAGAGTTATGGAACTTGGTCAGTGACATACAATTATAACCTTCAAATTATGACCCTAAGTACATGTGTAAAGTTTCAAGTAAATATCTTTGAAGACCTTTAACCAAAATTTTCTAAGTTTCAAATTTAAGGGGCAAATAGTTCTGCAAATATTGCAGGCAGAGTTATGCAATTTTGCAAACTGATGTACATTGTTACTTTAAAAAGTATTTTAAATTTCAATTGAATATCTCAAGCAATAATTGAGATATTTGACTTTACAAAAAACTTTAACCAAAATTTCTAAGTTAAAAAGGGGCATAATTCTGTCAATATTGTAGACAGAGTTATCCAACTTGTCAATCTGATGAACCTTGTTACTGTAAATAAGTATTGTAAGTTTCAATTGAATATCTCAAGCAATAATTGAGATATTTGACTTTACAAAAAACTTTAACCAACGCAGACGCCGACGCGGACGCTGACGCCGGGGCGTCTACAATAGCTCTCATATTCTTCGAATAGTCGAGCTAAAAAGCTCTTGTCTATTTGGAAAATAATTTTAATCAGGCAAATAATCATTAATCTCAGTAGCATGACTATCAAAGATACCTTCTGCTGACTAGGAATTTAACAAAGTATGTAAATTGTAAAGTAAATAATAATGAACAAAGTTTCACAAGGTCACAATGTCAGAACTGATATTCAGATATTTTGTTTATAATTCCCATATGTAAAATGAATAATCAATCCTAATGTCAGTGTTGCCACACAATACTTAGTCTAGTAAACAATACAGAAAAAATGAATTTTGTTTTCACACTTGACATTATTAATAAATCCCAATGTCAAATATGCCTACTTACTGTAGTACTCAACATACAAAAAATTAAAATGTTCTTAAAATTATGAATTGATGATGACTGTTCTCAGACTCTCAGATAGTAACACTAAAATGTCACATAAAGTTTGATTCGAACTTGTAACACTTTTAAGCAACCAACTGTCATAATTGTGTGAAACTATATTAGGCAACACCAAACAAGTCCACATCGTGTTTTCGTTTCATATGTTGCATTAAATTAGACGTACTGCCGGACTTTGGATATGACACGTTGGTAAAGCATATTTTGCAAGTAGCTTTATCCGTGTCCTGGCCTTCCCGAAACCCAAAGTGTTCCCAAACCTTTGATTTTAATTTTTTAGGAGAATTTTTTTATTTTATTTTATCAACATTGATTTTGGTAGCCATTTTGACTTGTCGAAAATAAAACATTACGCACCCAATGATTGGATGACCGAGTTTTAACTGGCCAATCGTATGTAACGTGATAAAGCGCAAAGGGAAAGACTAAAACTCTCACTTTTTTCCATGTTTACTTTTGGGTGGGGAAACAAATCGAAAATGTTACAGTTGGTATCGGGAATCAAACCGGCGCTCATAAAACCGGTTTTCAATGCATCGAAAGGTATCGTTGCACCTCTATTATAATTCATTATAGTTTTAGAGTTATGCCCCACACAAAGTTCAAGTGTAACAAGAGCACCACTAGGCGGAGCATTATATGCCCCAAAAGTGTTTTTGTTTGTTTTTTTTAGTAAGGAATTGAAGCATTTGTACGACATGGGAATTAAATCCTCCTTTATTATAAGCTGAAGAACCTTCATATATATACAGTTCCTGTTTCTAAAGCACCACCATCAAGTTGTTATCTTGTAAGTAACAAGAGCTGTCCGTAAGACAGCGCGCTCGACTTTTTTATTGCTTGCCAATAAAAAAAGTTTTTGCAGTAAAAGGCAATACAAGAATCTCTGACAGAATTACCTTCTCCTGGACATGTTTGGGAATCATGATTGTAAACAAGTATTCCAACTTTCAAATTAATATCTCAAACAGTTCAGTCAAAAAGTGGACTGGTACTAAAAACTTAACCAAGATTCTAAGTCGATAAAAGGCCTTAATTTTTAAAACAAATCCTTGACAGAGTTACCTTCTCTTGCGTACAGATGGGGGTAATGATGTGAAATAGCATTAAAAGTTTCAAAGCAATATCTCAAAGGGTTAAGGCAATAAGTGGATTTTACCCATATTCAATGTATTTTCTAAGTCAAAAAGGGGCATAATTCTGTCAAAAACCTTGACAGAGTTATGTCCTCTTGTCTGTTGATGAAGGTCGTGATGGTAAACAAGTATGGTCAGTTTCAAAGCAATACCTCCAATGGTTTTGAAATAAAGTGAGGTGGTACAAAAAAAACTTAACCAAGCTCAATACACTTTCTAAGTCAAAAAAGGGCCATAATTCTGTCAAAAAACCTTGACAGAGTTATGTACTCTTGTCTGTAGATGGAGGTTATGATGGTGAACAAGTATGGTAAGTTTCAAAGCCATACTTGTAATTACTTCTGAAATAAAGTGGGGTGGTACGAAAAACTTAACCAAGGTGTGACGCCAACGCCGACGCCGACGCCGGGGCGAGTAGGATAGCTCCCCTTTTCATAGAAAAGTCGAGCTAAAAATGCTACAACAGATGGAGGGAAAGACGCCAGAGGTATAACATAATATAGGCATATAATCAATATACTCAATAAAAGTGATCATCTTATGAAGTTTGACAGTTGTAAAACTGTTATCAATATTAAGGTCATTTGATATTGACTTTTGACCTTATGACCCCAATATAGAATCAATATAGGCAATCATCCTATGAAGTTTGAACACTTTGGGCCAAAAAGGCAAATGGAACTTGTGTTATGCTCAAGAAAGCACAATATTCAGTGTTAAGGTCATTGTGACCCTGACCTTTGATCTTATAACCCTAAAATCGATAGGGGTCATGCATTGGACATGGCTGCTCATCCTATAAAATTTTACAGCTGTAGGTTGATCAATACTTAAGTTATTGAGCGAAAACCGTTTTCAGTCTTAAGGTTATATAGTGACCTTGACCTTTGACCTTGTGAAACCAAAATCAATAGGGGTCTTCTACCCAATATGGACAATCATCCTATGATGTTTGAATATTGTGGGTCAAATGGAACTGTGGAAACCAAAATGCTAACTGATGGATGGACGGACAGACGCCAGAAGTCGTAACATAATATGCCCTAAATTCTTTCGGGCATAATATAAATGACCAAAGGGAATTAACTCCAAAATTAGGCAAGGCAGACTTACGGTTCTTATCTACCCAATGAGATCTATCTACCTATAAAGTTTTACATTGATATCTCTTATAGTTTTAGAGCTATGTCCCGGACAAAGTTCAAAGAGTAAAAATGAACAAAGACCAACATTCCTATTAAGTTGCATGATTCAGGTAAAATACTGAGCTACACAAGTTGGAAATCGTAAGTTTTTACTAAGTCTGACAAGGGCAATAAAAAATACTGAATAAATCCACAACTGAAACCACTGGTGCATAACTTTACTAGCTGACCAACATTCCTGTAAAGTTTCATCACTCTAGGTCAAATACTATTTGAGCTACACACCACAAAAATTGAAAAATTGCAAATTTTTACTAAGTCAAGGGCAGTAACTCAACAAAACTGAATGAATCCACATGTCTAACCTCAGGTGCACAGCTTCACATGTTTATCAACATTCCGTAAAGTCTGTTGACTCTAGCTCACTTTTAAAACTACATGTGTGGAGGCACGGAAAAAGGCAAATTTAAATCCCCTCATGTTGCTTAAAAACTTGATTTTGTTAATTATGTGTTGGTCTGACAATATTTTGTCCGCCTGACAAAATACCATGGCTTATCAGACTGAATGTTTGACACTTTTTTTCCATTTTTAAAGGAAGTCTTATTCCACAATCGTGCAAAATTCTAAGTTATTGTGTGACTTTAGTTTCGATTATTTTAACAATTATTTTATTTAATTGTTTCAATCTCTTTAGCCTAAATGAGGAAATTAACTTGTAAAAATAACTTGAAAGATATAGATTATTAAAATTGTTTTGTATCCGTACTTTTTAATTAATAGATTCAATATATTATTGTTTATGTCTTGTGGAAATTTTACACTAATTTGATTAACCAGCATATTGGATAAATCAGTTACTCGAAGGTTATACGATGATAAATTATATTTAACTTGCAGTGATTTATGGGTATAAATGACAACCACACAAAACTCCTTTGTTGGATTACTTCCTACTACAAGGGTTGTCCAAAAAATTTGTGCACTGCAGTTATTGTTGTGAGAGTTATTGATAGAAGAACATGAATTATATCACTTGAAGGGGAAATCTGTCTCAAATAAGAAAACAAAAGAAAAAGCCGTGTAACTGGAGTGTCTTGAAAACGAATCATCATACAGTTACCTTGGTAACGTAATACCGGCGCATGACAAACTAGAAATGTGTCCATAGGACACGGATGCCCCCACACGCCACTGTTCTGTCAATCTTATGACTCTAGGTCAAATATTTTTTGGACTACATGTGCCACAAGTTGAAAACTAAAAATCAACAAAGGGCCATAATTCTGTTAAATTTGGTCGCAGCAAAAATTCCTTCCTTTACTACCATCTACACATTAAGGTTGTTAATCCCTGGAAGTTTAAGCAAAATCTGCCATCCGGTTTAAGAGGAGTTGCGTTCACAAAATTTCAACATAGTATATAATAAAAACTAGAAATGTGTCCATAGGACACGGATGCCCCCACACGCCACTGTTCTGTCAATCTTATGACTCTAGGTCAAATATTTTTTGGACTACATGTGCCACAAGTTGAAAACTAAAAATCAACAAAGGGCCATAATTCTGTTAAATTTGGTCGCAGCAAAAATTCCTTCCTTTACTACCA
Source organism: Ruditapes philippinarum (assembly GCF_026571515.1). Taxonomy (NCBI): domain Eukaryota; kingdom Metazoa; phylum Mollusca; class Bivalvia; order Venerida; family Veneridae; genus Ruditapes; species Ruditapes philippinarum. The sequence continues at coordinate 26,653 of NW_026855726.1, read as the reverse complement.
TCTACACATTAAGGTTGTTAATCCCTGGAAGTTTAAGCAAAATCTGCCATCCGGTTTAAGAGGAGTTGCGTTCACAAAATTTCTACATAGTATATAATGAAAAAATCAACAAAGGGCCATAATTCTGTTAAATTTGGTTGCAGCAAAAATTCCTTCCTTTACTGCCATCTACACATTAAGGTTGTTCATCCCTGGAAGTTTAAGCAAAATCTGCCATCCGGTTTAAGAGGAGTTGCATTCACAAAATTTCTACATAGTATATAGTGAAAAAATTAACAAAGGGCCATAATTCTGTTAAATTTGGTCGCAGCGAAAATTCCTTCCTTAACTACCATCTACACCTTAAGGTTGTTCATCCCTGTAAGTTTAAGCAAAATCTGCCATCTGGTTTAAGAGGAGTTGCGTTCACAAAATTTCTACATAGTATATAGTGAAAAAATCAACAAAGGGCCATAATTCTGTTAAATTTGGTTGCAGCAAAAATTCCTTCCTTTACTACCATCTACACATTAAGGTTGTTCATTCCTGTAAGTTTAAGCAAAATCTGCCATCCGGTTTAAGAGGAGTTGCGTTCACAAAATTTCTACATAGTATCTAGTGAAAAAATCAACAAAGGGCCATAATTCTGTTAAATTTAGTCGCAGCGAAAATTCCTTCCTTTACTACCATCTACACATTAAGGTTGTTCATCCCTGTAAGTTTAAGCAAAATCTGCCATACGGTTTAAGAGGAGTTGCGTTCACAAGATTTCGGGACGTACGGACGGACTGACGGACGGACAGACGGACTGACGGACGGACGGACAAGTGCAACGCTATATGCACCCACATTGTGGGGGCATAAAAATAACAAGAGGGCCATGATGGCCCTGAAGTCGCTCACCTGTATAAAGGCCCCCGGAGCGGGGCCAGTTTAAACCCCAGGGCTTTTATTTGAACAAACTTGGTAGACACCCATTAGAAGATGTTTCATGCTAAACATCTAAGGTCTAGCTGGTCAAGTTTTTTCTTTACACATATAGTTAAAAACAATGACACACCTGGGGCAGGGCCAGTTTTCACCAAAGGGCTTTTATTTGAACAATCTTTGTAGACACTTGCTAGAAAATGTTTCATGCTTAATAGCTAAACTCTAGCTATTCGGGTTTTTTCAAAGAAGATTTTTAAGTTTTTGCTATACACATATAAGGAAAATCAATGTCACCAGGGCTGGGCCAATTTTGACCCCAAGGCTTTTATTTGAACAAACTTTGTAGACACTCACTAGAAGATGCTTCGTGCTTAATATCTAAACTCTAGCTTTTTGACATTCTACATTCAATTGAAGTGGGTAAAAGGTGATCTCAGTTTTAAAAAGGTTTCCCAAAGCTCTGATCAGGTGACTTAGTTTCTGAACCTATTTGACCTATTAGTTTGAAATCTGCACTAGTTCTTGTTGTCATAATATGTTGACAAATGGTTATGTGAGTTCATGTGGCAAATCAAAATTAAACAAGAGGGTCATGATGGCCCTGAATACATCTTCTGACAGGAAGTAGGTTATAAGGTGAAGGTTAAAATTTAAACTATAACGTTACATATCTTTAAGTTTTAAGAGGGTAAATTTTTTAAGAAGAACTGGTAAGTGATGCAATGGCTGTTTTCTGGGCTCGCACCAGTGGTAAATTTTTTAAGAAGAACTGGTAAGTAAGGCTCGCAACAGATTTTATTGTGTAGAGATTCTTTCAGTACGGCAGTAGATAATCTTGTGATCTGACCAGTAAGTTTCTACTGTACCCACAGTGGCATCAATATTTGTTATTATCAAGTCTAATGCTGATAGATTATCAGTTGTAGGTTCATTAAGACGTAATCTACAGTTAAGCTTATCATACAAATACTGCAAAACACCCCTATGATACTTTAAAACATCAATATTAAAGTCACCTAGAATAACCAAAGGCTTTTGAGGTACCAAATGTGGAATGAGTTTTTCTGTCAGCACAGTGCGAAAAGCAGAATCAGACATTTTTGGTGATTTATACAATACCACAACTTGCATTTCACTTAATTCTCTTGCAACATTCAGAAGAACAAATTCAAAATTCTTGGAGCTAAAGCTGTCTGCAGATTTTATTAATACATCATCTTTGACATAAATAAGTAACCCATGCGGAGGTCTTTCAGATGTTGATGTAGTACACTGGTCATTGCGTATTAAATGGTATCCCTGTATCTGATAGGAAGAATCATTATCATTTTCATGTAATCTAGTTTCTGCCAATCCAATAATATCACAAGACAACAATCCCTGGTCATGTTTCACATCAATGAAATGCTTGTTTAATGACCTACAATTGTTGAATGCAATTTTAAAATCCATATTTGAAAATACATGTATAGATTCCAAGGGGACATAACACAATTCTAGAGAAGCATCTTTAAGCAATCTCTCCATTTCTGTTTTAACTTGTTCATCAACTTGTAAAGCCTGTTCATTAAAATTGAGAATTTGAAGCTTTTCTAAAGACCTTACTCTACTTAATGCAACATAATGAAGGTGAGGAACTTTTCGTGTTTTTCTTTGGGATAGGTCAATCACAACACTATCAAGTGTTGTTCCTTGTGCTCTATGAACTGATCTCCCAGCAGAAGGTTGTAATGGAAACTGGATTCTTTCAAAAGTTTTTTTGTTATATGTGAAGGTCCTTGTGATATCAAATGTTGGTGTCCAATTTTCATTTATTTGTGTGTGATAAAAGCCTCGATTTTTATATTTTAATCTAGTTCCACAACCAGCTTTCAAATCCACAAATTGTACCCATATGATACTAGGACGTTGTGTTTCCTTCAGTTTATACTCTATGAACTTTACAACACATGATGCACCATTTGCAAGTCCATCTTCAGTATTTGTATTGACTGTTAAATCATACAACATTCCTACAACAATATCCAATGAACAATGAAGATTAGCAGTTCTGTTTGGATCTGTGGGCAATCTTTTGATAGCCTCTTCTTGTTTATCCTTTGACAATTTTGGTGAAACAACAGAATCATGACAAAGAATGGACACTTTTTGATTGTTTGAACTGTTTAGAAGTGTGTCATTGAAAATATGCATGTAATAATTTTCAGCAAATAGATGTGGGGAGTTAACTTGATAATTCTTAGCACTGGATTCAACTTCACAACCTTTAAGGACCATTTTATCTTCTGTTGTCAGTGAGTTAATTCTCAGCCTGTTTAATAAGTCTGCAAATGGTAAATCATCCTTTTGTCTCATTACTTCTGACAACTCATACATAACAAACAGTTCTTTCCATAAGTTCATGGACAAAGATGCAGCATCACGACTTAAATCATTAAATATCCAACCACCATTTATAGGTTTTAATTGGAATAAATCTCCCACTGCGATAATGCTTACACCTCCAAATGGTTTGCGAGTACCTTTTAATTCTTGAAGTCTCTGATTTATGAAACTCATCATAGTATTACTAACCATTGAAATTTCATCAATTATGACAACAGATAAATCTCGATATTTGGATCTGAATGTATTTAAGCTGTCACATGTTAATGTTTGGTCAGACTGTTTGTATTTCTGTTTAAATGCGGACGAAATAGTAGAGCCGTTTATATTGAAAGCTGCTTTTCCAGTATATGCACACAAGAGTACCCTTATATCATCAGTATTTTCTCCTTCTTTCAAATTAAGCATTCTATATAGTGTTTGATACAATGCTCTTATAACAACACTTTTACCAACACCAGCACCACCAGAAAGAAATGTATATAAAGGTGCATCTTTTGTTTTTATCCAGTGAACAACATGATTGTAAAACTCTTTCTGTTTTGAGTTCAACGAACGCAGAAGAGCTCTGTACTCTTCATCTGGTAAAATATTTTCATTAGAACTGATTTGTGCAGATGAAATGGAACATCCAATTTCTATGCCAATATCATATTCTCTTTGTTCAGTAACTCTATCAGGATTGAAATATATAAATGTTTCTGACTCTACTGGTTCTTCTTCAGCAGTTTCTGCTTCTTCTTCCTGAGTTCCAGGAGCGATTTCATCATATGCATTATATTCTGCTTCAGCCATATTTCTTGCTAATTCTAACTCATCAATATGATGTTCATAACATGCACATTTTTCATTTACAGCATTTTGGACCGATTCATACTGTTCTTTGTATGTTGCAAAATGTCCAAGTAAATCTTTTTCTTCATTTCTCCATGGATAAAAAAGAAGTAGTTTTTCTCTATAATAGTTTTCTTCATCTGTTTTTTTATTAAATCTTACATACCTTATGATTTTTGAATTACGGCGTCTTCTGATTTTTATACCACTTTTCAGTATACAAATGTTTTGGCAATCATCAAAATATTCATCATCTGACATTCCAGCAATATTTTCATCATCATTTTGTTCTGAATAACCTATATCTTTTTTATCATCTGGGTAAACCACTTCTAATTGTGACACATAATCAGCTAAGCAATATTTATCTAGAGCCTTTGGACGTTTTGAATATCTTTTTATCACATTATCTGACATGATATCAGTTGAGTCTGCAGGCAACTCATCAAGATCAGACTTGGGTTTTAACAATTGTACTCTTTGGTTTGGTACAGAAGTGTTTATGAATACAACATCTCTTGTACTTCTGGTCAAGGGCATTTGCAAAACTAGATAGACAGCTTCCTGTGCACTCACTTCAACACTGTTCGAAAACACATTGCCAATGTGTCTTACTTGCCTTTTTATATCTAGGTTGCCATTTCTTGCTTCCTTTGCAGCAGCATACATAAGATTACTCATACCACGTTGTGATTTACTTATATATGAAACAATATACATGGCACAAGCATATGGATCCAAAACAAATTGTATGTCAGTGTTTGCTTTCCATGCTTTCAATACTACATCATTGTATAAATTTACACGTATCTCATTTGGATTTCTTTTCAAAAACACCTTGGGAGAATTTAATGAACTTCTAATGCATTTAATGTAATCATCCTCATTCATCTGTACAATATCTGACAAAAAATTCTCAAAAGACATATTATATCCATGTTTCTCATCATTCATTTTTTTCTGAATTTTTTCATATTGTTTGAGATATTTCTCCTTGTCATTTTCAAGTGGAAATAACACCATTGTTTTTTGCAGAGGTGGTAATGGATAACCAAAACGGCATATACGATCTTGTTTTTTTCTACACGTTCTTGAATGTTTATGGATTTGGATGTCTACCAAGGCCCCTACAAATTCATTGTTAACTGAACATTTTAAGTACTGGTCCACATATGCTGCTATCTCTTCAATTGAGTCTACATTTAATTTTGGAGCATTTTCTACCCACACAATCATATGAATATGTGGAGATCCACGTTGTTGGAATTCAACTCTATAAAAATAATCTGTCACTTTACCTAATGGTTTATGATCACTTTTAAGAACAGTATTTATAAAATTCTGAACTCTATGGTCAAAAAACCTAGAACAAGTAACTGGATCTGACTGAATCAATTTTATTTTTTGTTCCCAAGTGAGGTTTTCTATTTGTTCATCACTGTACTTATCTTTTTCATTTAGATTTGCAAGGATTTTAAGAAGATCTGTCCATCTGGTATCAGCAGAAGACAAGGACATAAACCAAGTTGGTATACCTAACTGTCTTAGCATTGCATAAACATCTTTCTTTCTGGATTCTAAGTAAGCTGGACTGTTTCTCAGCTGTTTGAACAAATAGTAACCTTGATCATTTTTTACAATTGTATCCATGCATTCACCATTTCTTGCCTGGGCAGCAGTTAATTTGTTTGTACCAGTCTGAATTCTTCTAACAGCTAAATTTGACTTGTCATTTAATTGTTTCATCTGTATTTTTTTTAATTTAAAAAATATGTTAGGCACACTGTTTGCTGCACGTCTATCTTGACTTCGAAGTTCCCACTTGGCAATGTCACCATAATGAACTGGTACTTTTCTTTGTTCATTATCAATACGCCTTTGACCGCAAAATATGCTAGGAAAACACAGATACTCTGAATCTTTATCTTGGAAAATACTAAGTGGTTGCTGACCCTCACCAGGTGCAAATGTAAAAGTAGCATGTCTGTTTTCAATATCTGCATCATCTAAAAGAGTGTCAATATTTCCAACATTTTCATTTAAAACTTCTTCAGCATCAGAGTCATATAAATCTTCTACTACTGAATGCAAAATTTTATTTTCGGTATTTTTTATTTTTGCACAGTCAATAACTTCACTAACACAGTCTTCAAAGTCAACAGTGCCCAGTGTTTTATATAGCTTAATATTTTCCTCAAAATATTTGTGCAATGTTTTGGACACATTATCACTGGAACAATGAGAATCATTATATGCATCTCTATTATCATCAGTGTCACACTCCGGCACAATTTCAGATGTTACTTTTGACTCAAAAAATTCATTTATGACTTCATTACAGTTTTCTGTTACATCCTTAATCCACTGCTCATCAATGTTAATATTTGCATTTTTATAAAGATTGCTTTTGTTCATCAACCAATGTAAAGCAACAAGTACTCGAAGTGGCCGAACATTTTCAGAAAATGCACAAGACTGAAAAGACATCTTTTTCTTTAATTTCACAGCTACAGTAATGTTTTCATTCATGGGTCTTGGTAGAGTGTTAACAACTGGTTGGATATCAACTGGAACATTAACAACATTCCCTTTTATAGATAACTGACGCCCCCTTGGTAGTTCTCTAATTTGCATAAATGGAATGCGCAAGGCTATTAAACGTTCTTCCAGAGGAAACAGATCCAATTCTTTTGGTTTTGTTGGCCACTCCATTCCATTTAAAACTGACAATGCAGGTAATCTCCCTTTTTTAATATTATGCTTACATGTAGCACATATCCATTCTTTATCATCTACTGACTTTAGACCAGTTAAGTACTTATTTTTGTCTTTAGAAGTCAAAGTAAGAACATCTGATACAGATTCCTTAAACCATGTCTGGTGGCATGAACTACAAACATAGATGGGACCTTCTTGTATGTTTTGATGGAACTTCGCAATACACACTTCAATATCATTACCACTTTTGTTTCGTTTTGCAGTTATCTTTTCTGCTTCTAAAAATAATGGATTTTTACGTTTTTCAGATTTTCTTTTACAATCTAGTATTTTTTCTTTGCTTTTGTTTCTTTCATCTAATCTCCGCTGTTGCTTAGCAACTCTTTCTTTTTCTAATATGTATGGATTTAACCTTGCCTTTCGTTTTGATTTATTCTGTACATCAGTTTCTTTTTGTTTGAATGCTTCATTCGATCGGGCCTTTTGTTTTGATTTATTTTGTATCTCAATTTCTTTATGCTTGAATTCTTCGTTTGACCTTGCCTTTCGTTTTGATTTATTTTGTATCTCAATTTCTTTATGCTTGAATTCTTCGTCTGACCTTGCCTTTCGTTTTGATTTATTTTGTATCTCAATTTCTTTATGCTTGAATTCTTCGTCTGACCTTGCCTTTCGTTTTGATTTATTTTGTATCTCAATTTCTTTATGCTTGAATTCTTCGTCTGACCTTGCCTTTCGTTTTGATTTATTTTGTATCTCAATTTCTTTATGCTTGAATTCTTCGTCTAACCTTGCCTTTCGTTTTGATTTATTTTGTATCTCAATTTCTTTATGCTTGAATTCAGGACATTTTCGAGATTCTTGTTTTGCTTTTTTCTCTTGCTCTAGTATAAGTGGATCAAACCTCGCCTTTTTTTTGGACTTATTCTGTATCTCTATTTCTTTATGCTTGAATTCTTCGTCTGACCTTGCCTTTCGTTTCGATTTATTTTGTATCTTAACTTCTTTATTTTTGAATTCAGGACATTTTCGACATTCTTGTTTTGCTATTTTCTCTTGTTCTAGTTTAAGTGGATCTAATCTTGCCTTTCGTTTTGACCTTAATGTGAATTCTTTATCTTTTACTTTGAATTGATCACTTTGCCTTCGCTTTTGCATGTACAGTCTCATGTAGGCTTTTCTATCACTTTCTCCTTTTTTATCCTTCTGTTGCTGTTTTTGGTATTGGTGTTTAAAGTACTTCCCAATAAGTATTGTATCATTTTTCATTTTTGTCTTAAGCCCAACTGCAGGATAACTATATGTATTTTCTTTTACTTTATGGTAAACAGACTGTTGCTTAATGCTTTTTTTTACTACTTCACATGATTGTTCATTACTTGGCATGACAGAAATGTTACTGAATTTCTTTTGCTTTTTGTAAGAAACTGTTTGCCAAAGATCATCAGCTTCAGTTTTACTGTTATCAGATATTTTCTGCTGATCTTTAATGTACATATTATGATATTGTGAATTGCATTTAACTACACTAAAATTCAAAGGCAATATTTCATATTGACTCATTATATCAATATTTGCACTTTCATACATAGCATACATAAATGTCACAAGGTCTTCAAGTTTATCAAAGGACATCAAAACAGACTTTCCATCAACATTTGACAGTCCATATTCTCCATGTGAATGTGAATCAAACAGCCAAAACTCTTCATCTTTAAGAAACACAGCAGAACAAATTGATCCTATCATGACCAATGCGTGGTGTGCACTCTGAAATGCTTCATGCAAGGCTTGATGTAAAGTTGGCAAGTCTGTATCTCCAAAATGCTGAATTGTCATTCCTGATACAATGTTTCCTTTTCTTATTTCTACCACTTTGGACAAAACATTTACTTGATCAGGCATTTCGTCAAGACTTAACAATCGGTGCTTAAATTTACCAAGTTGTTTTAAATTATTAACAACATCCCTGTACAGCATATCTCCAATGTTTAGTACCTCATCAATATTTTCTGTTGTTATCAAATCAGAATATTTTGAATATATTAAAGCACATAATGAGTTAATAGTGCATTGACTACCTCTAGTTTGAATAGAAAATCTATTATTTGCTTGACTGAAAGAACCAAATACTAAGGACAAGCAACTGAAGGGCATACCAGTGCAATAGGTCTCACAGGACTGACCCACAATTTTTCCTTGATCTTTTTGCATTGCAGAAGATGTATTGCATACTCTTTGATTCAAATTTGAATTCTGAGATAATATTTGTTCCATTTCGGAATATATAGCATTTGTTTTGTTTGTGTTTGCCGTACTGATGAACGGACTTTCGTTTGCCGTACAGATGAACGGACTTTCAAGCGCCCTGAATGCTGGTGCGTTGACCAGACCTACATCAGGTGCTTTTTGGGCTCTGAATGCCGTCACATTGAACGGACCTACATCAGTTGCCCCAGCGACCATGTCTGCCGGCACGATGACCGGACCTATGACAGGTGCTGATGGGGCCCTGTCTGCCGGCACGATGACCGGACTTATGACAGGGACTACATCCGGATCTTCTGCCAACATCTGCTCCCTATTCACCAATACTGCCCTCCTGGCCTTTGCCTTCTTCCATGCTTTACTAAGTGGCATGTCTAACTGAAACGATAAATAAGCAAGAGATAGTATACAGATCTTTGAAACATATTTTACAACAAAAAAAAACATGTTTAAATCATGAATTTTTTTTTTTTGGATGAAAAAAAAAATCAGGCACAAAAGACATATTTTTATGTTTATGAGTTAACAAAGATATTGCATTTCATTAAATCTGGATGTAAGTTGCTTTAATTCACATTGGCTTATACTGATTAAGTTGATGATATTTAAATTGGAATGAACAGGATCAATAAAATACTAAAACTACTTCATCTTGACTTTCTTCTTTATAACAAGCAAAGTCAGTCTTGAAACTCATTGCTACTGATTACCACAATTAATTTATGCCAAGACATACCTTTCTTATGCTGGAAGGCTATCACTGGAGCAGTTCTCAAACAACGCTGTGGCAGAAGCACTTTAAAGTTTCAGAAACACTGAAGTGTCACAACTTGATGTCACAAAGTATTAAGTGTCACAAGCACTATTAAGTGTCACAGGCACTATTAAGTTAACAATGTATTACACGTCACAAGCACAATCCAGAATCACAAATATGCTGTCTCTGTTAAATATCACAATGTTATTTCACAATAAATATTGTTTATCTGTAGCTATCTTTCAAATAGTCTCTTCTATAAATGTTTGTGTCCAATGGGACGATACTATGAAAAATATAATATATTATACCCACCTGGCACAGAAGACACACAAGATACTTGTTTAAGATATACAATTTATAAACTTTATTTAAATAATATCTATCACAATTGTTCCTTTAAATGCACCTTCATACATGTATGTAAAACTCTTTTTTCTAAAAACAGGAGCAAAAGTAATAAATATTTATTTTACTTTACATTTTTACTTAAATCAGAAGGAAATTGTATAACAAAGATAAAATAAGCACAAGCATGGTCAGCCAGGTGGTAACATTCCAGTATGTAAGAGACCCTCTTAACTCACTGATGAAATAATTTAGGATCAAATCTGATCAACTAAGCATGAAAGGAGTAAATATAAACAAATAATGTAAGAATAAATTTATGATTATAAAAATGAAATTTATAATTATCAAATAGAATTTCATCAATGGCACATTTTTTGGTAAGGTTGGTCTCTTTTCATTTAGTTTAATGGAATATGCACTAATAAATATGCCGTTCAATATCACTGTACTGTTCTGTATCGCTATGCAAATATAAAAACAAACAAGATCAAATAAAATCATTTCATTTTGGTGAATAACAGAGTTTACTACATACATGTAGGGAAATCAATGACCCCCCGCCCCTCGGCGGGGCAAACTTTAACCCTAGGACATTAATTTACACAAACTTGGTAGACACCCATTAGAAGATGTTTCATGCTAAATATCTAAGCTCTAGCTCTTTATTTTTTTAAAAGAAGATTTTTAAAATTTTTACTTTATACATACATGGAAAAACAATGACCCCCCTGGGGCAGGGCCAATTTTAAACCTAGGACATTTATTTAAACAAACTTGGTAGACATCCATTAGAACATGTTTCATGCTAAATATCGTAGCTCTAGCTCTTTGGGTTTTTTAAAAGAAGATTTTTAAGTTTTTACTATATACATATATGGAAAAACAATGACCCCCCTGGGGCGGGGCCAATTTTGACTCCAGGGCTTTTATTTGAATAAACTTGGTAGACACTCACTAGAAGATGTTTCATGCCAAATATCACAGCTCTAGCTATTTTGGTTCTTTATAAGAAGATTTTTAAGTTTTTACTATATACATATATGGAAAAACAATGACCCCCCCCCCCCCTGGGGCAAGGTCAATTTTGACCCCAGGGCTTTTATTTCAACAAACTTGGTAAACACTCACTAGAAGATGGTTCATGCAAAATATCTTAGCTCTAGCTCTTTGGGTTCTTTAAAAGAAGATTTTAAAGTTTTTACTATATACATATATGGAAAAACAATGACCCCCCCTGGGGCGGGGCCAATTTTGACCCCAGGGCTTTTATTTCAACAAACTTGGTAGACACTCACTAGAAGATGGTTCATGCCAAATATCTAAGCTGTAGCTTCTTTGGTTTTTTAAAAGAAGATTTTTGAAGTTTTTTCTTTTGGTTGCCATGGCAACCAGAGTTCTGCATGGAATTAAATTCTTTGAACAATTTTTAAAGGTGACCATCAAAGGAACATTCCTGTGAAGTTTGAATGAAATTGGCTCAGCGGTTTATGAGGAGATGTCGTTTAAAGTAAAAGTTTACGGACGACGGACGGACGACGGACGGACGGACGGACGCCGGACGAAAAGCGATCACAAAAGCTCACCCTGTCACTTTGTGACAGGTGAGCTAAAAAAGGGCCATAATTATGTTAAATTTGGTCGCAGCAAAAATTCCTTCCCTTACTACCATCTACACATTAAGGTTGTTCATTCCTGTAAGTTTAAGCAAAATCTGCCATCCGGTTTAAGAGGAGTTGCGTTCACAAAATTTTTACATAGTATATAGTGAAAAAATCAACAAAGGGCCATAATTCTATTAAATTTGGTTGCAGCAAAAATTCCTTCCTTTACTACCATCTACACATTAAGGTTATTCATCCCTGTAAGTTTAAGCAAATTCTGCCATCCGGTTTAAGAGGAGTTGCGTTCACAAAATTTCTACATAGTATCTAGTGAAAAAATCAACAAAGGGCCATAATTCTATTAAATTTGGTTGCAGCAAAAATTCCTTCCTTTACTACCATCTACACATTAAGGTTATTCATCCCTGTAAGTTTAAGCAAATTCTGCCATCCGGTTTAAGAGGAGTTGCGTTCACAAAATTTCTACATAGTATCTAATGAAAAAATCAACAAAGGGCCATAATTCTGTTAAATTTGGTCGCAGCGAAAATTCCTACCTTTACTACCATCTACACATTAAGGTTGTTCATCCCTGTAAGTTTAAGCAAAATCTGCCATCCGGTTTAAGAGGAGTTGCATTCACAAGATTTCGGGACGTACGGACGGACGGACGGACGTTCTCACAGGATAGTAATTATGTGGCTACTCTATTGTTCTCTCTATTGTTCTTTTAGCCACGCAAAAGAAAATAGCCACATAAAAACATTATGGAATGAATGACATCAAAGAGAACCTATTGTCCCTCTAGCCACATAATTACTCTCCTGTGAGTGCGGATTGACGGACGGACGGACAAGTGCAACGCTATATGCTCCCACATTGTGGGGGCATAAAAATTGGGTTAGTTCATGACTTTGATGCATCACAGTATTCTTTAAACACTGCATATAAACGTCAAAATTCAGGGAAAAGTGTGTGTATGTATTCCTAACATCAATAGAAAATATGACGTCATTTGCCCTATTATAACGGTTGTAAACAAACATTTCTGTGTGGTCGTCAATACTGTAATTACGTGAAAATGTCAGTCGCTAAACGTCTGGAAATACAGACGATCAGTAAATTTTGGGCAAGTTTTGGTAAAACACCCACATAATTATACACTACAGCCTCATTATAACACTCATGGTGGGGTCCAATGTCTTAACACTGCGTTTTTACGAGGCTCTCATTAGAACGCTCATTACCACATTACCCCACCCATCGCATATAATTTATATATAACGCTGACGTTTTTTACTTACTGTTAAATGAATATCGACATTATCTTTTTCTTAAACAATTCAATGATGTAAACTAGGGATGGCAACGAATACCAAAATCAATACTCGAGTACTCGGTCATTTTTCCGATCGAGTACTCGGTTACTCGGATGATTTCCAATGATCTTTAAAATTTTACCACACAATACCAACACCGTCTGCATGCTACTTTCGTTTTCTATTTTAATTCATAGAATTCGTAACTATAGATAGGAATGCAAGAAATACATATATAAATATAATAAACATATGAATACAAATTTTCTTCCTAAAATACAGGATGAACTTGAAGCGCAAATACGCTTCAACGGATAGAAAATTCCGTATTATGTTAGTGGAAAATACGAAGCCATATATGGAAGTGCCGGACTATTTTTGACGTTGGTTCCGATCTTAGCTGTGTATAAACGTAGCACTTGGAAACGGAAACCAAAATTATAAAAGGCGTGGCTGGTTTTGCAAAAATTACGTATTCATCCGTCGGTCATAAATTTATTTTTTGACAGGTACATTTCATTTTCTGAAATTTCTTATAGAAGTGTAGTATTATGAAAATCATTTATAATTCAAACGAAAAGGTATATATTAAAAGGAAAATTATGTTGTAGTAGCTTTCTGAGCCTATGCAATTTTCTTCTCGCAATGTTGGAAAATTGATATTTCGGTCTCGCGGGATATCATTTTTTTTCACCGCTGCTCGTAGCAAAAGAAAGCTACAACATAATATTCTGTATATATTTTCGTTTTTATAATAAACAAGTTTCAGCTTCAAACTGTCTAATATTTTAAGGTGATTAAATATCATAAGAGGCCGACTGGCGTAAACAACACAGGACTGTGTTCAATCCCATACGCGTGTCAAACTGCTGATCGCCTCGTTAAACTTACCATATCATTTTCACACCTCTGCAAGGATGTTTTGATTGCATTTAACAAGTATTTCAACAGATACGTGTACATTTCCGAATTTCTGAACTAATCTTTCTTAAAATCGCAAAAAGTAGAAATAACATATATTTTTCCGAGTAATCGAATATCAATTTTGTTAACCGATATTCGGACGTTCGATCGAGTACTCGGTTAACCGGTTACTCGTTGCCATCCCTAATGTAAACACATACCGGTATTATATTCACAAATAATACTAATTATATTTAAAAGAAACAAAAAACTTTCGAAAGAAAAACATAAATCATGAATGTTGTGTAAACAGTTAGCCATTACTGTAATGACATTTGATTAATTAGGGGACACAACTAAAGCTAGACTGTAAATTACACTGAAATTTTACAGTCCAGCTTAAATTGTGTCCCCTAGTTAATCAAGAGCCAATTACTACCTGTCTTGGCCGCTCTATTTACAGTGCAGGATTTTAAATTGATTTTTGGCTTGTGTGGGTTATTTAATTCAGCGAAGTTTACATGTCAAAGATATGTGTGTGAATTTTAGTTTATTTATACTCACCACCGGTTGCCCATGTCACAGTTATGATATGAATTTGAGATTTTGGAAACAATTGGATGCCTGACTGATGGATAGGTAAAAAAACAAAAGAGCGGATAAACGCTTACCTGGGCATGTTTTTCACACCTTTGGCGATAATAAATGTCCTATTACAATTGTTTATTGTACTTGACTGACAAATTGAACAAGTGTTATAGTGTTATATAAATCTAGATCTACTTAATATCTTTTTTTCATTTTTTTGGAAAAAAAATTTTTCTTGGGAGCCAAGGTCTATGAGCGCTATACTGAGATTAGCGTTATAACGAAGAGTGATATATCGAGGCTACAGTGTACCTACAAAGAATTTAAAAGGGCAAGGCTGACAAGTTCAGTGTCATGAAGTCTGGTTTTTGAATGGCACAAATGCTCTGTAGAGGGTCGAGAGGAGGTAGATGATGACAACTTGTTAGGCAAATGTTCTTCCATAATGCCGGCGCATGTGACAAGGGTTGTCCAATATACTCAAGCACTGGTGGAATATGTTAGATGTACGTTGCATAAGAACAAAAAAAACCTACAAAATACTTCGCATCAATCATTCCTCTATTGAGAGTAAAACAAATTATGTCATAAAAAGCAAATGCCGCTTTAAAAGTGACAAAAAATTAATACAATCACAGTAATGCACTATCCCACTTTTTTGTCGTGGGCCGGTATTACGTTACTTTGGTAACTTAATGACAATTCTTTTTCACGACACACCACTTACAAAGTTTTTTCTTATGTTTTCTTATTTGAGACAGATTTCAGATTTCTTCTTCAAGTGATACATAATTCATGTTTTTTATCAATAACTCTCACAACAATAACTGCAGTGCACAATTATTTTGGACAACCCTTGTAGTAGGAAGTAATCCAACAAAGCAACAAAGAGCAACCTTGAACATGATTGATGGTTAAAAAAGGACCTGAGATGATAAAACCATGTAATAATAAGGAAGAGCGATTTCAATCTTAAAATATTATGGATACAATTAATTTTGTTGAAAAATACTAAGGTACGGAAACATATTTATCACTAGTTTTGACATGTTTGTTTCTGATGTATATAAGGAAGCAAGATACAGAGGCGGAGGAATATCAAAGAAATGACAAATTTTTACTAGGAAACCAAAATAGTATTTCAATTGACCACTTTTTCAGAAATAGTTTTAAATCTTATTACAATTCAGATGCGTTCAAAGGGTCCATCATGTTTGTTAAAGATCCTGTAACACAATTTTTTCATGGTTTTATTTCATAAATATGATGCTTAAATTAAGATTTGTCAATATTGTAAGTTCCAATAAGCATTATTTATAAAGATATTACCAAATTTAACATTTCATGTAAATAAAGGGAGGTAATAAGAAATTTATTTTCTATAAATTCTTAGTCAAATTTTTCAATTAGAAATGAATGCATGTAATTAATTGGTATATATTTTTTTTGCAATTGTGGTATACACATAGTAACAATATCAATCACAAAACATACAGGATCTTTAACAAAATCAGTGGACAATCACTGACACAATATTTTTTTTTGTTATGCCCCCACAGAGTGGGAGCATATAGCGTTGCACTTGTCCGTCCGTACGTCTGTCCGTCCGTCCGTACGTCCCGAAATCTTGTGAACGCAACTCCTCTTAAACCGGATGGCAGATTTTGCTTAAACTTACAGGGATGATCAACCTTAATGTGTAGATGGTAGTAAAGGAAGGAATTTTTGCTGCGATCAAATTTAACAGAATTATGGCCCTTTGTTGATTTTTTCACCATAGACCATATAGAAATTTTGTGAACGCAACTCCTCTTAAACCGGATGGCAGATTTTGCTTAAACTTCCAGGGATGATCAACCTTAATGTGTAGATGGTATTAAAGGAAGGAATTTTTGCTGCGACCAAATTTAACAGAATTATGGCCCTTTGTTGATTTTTTCACTATATACCATATAGAAATTTTGTGAACGCAACTCCTCTTAAACCGGATGGCAGATTTTGCTTAAACTTTCAGGGATGATCAACCTTAATGTGTAGATGGTAGTAAAGGAAGGAATTTTTGCTGCCACCAAATTTAACTAAATTATGGCCCTTTGTTGATTTTTTCACTATATACCATATAGAAATTTTGTGAACGCAACTCCTCTTTAACCGGATGGCAGATTTTGCTTAAACTTCCAGGGATGATCAACCTTAATGTGTAGATGGTAGTAAAGGAAGGAATTTTTGCTGCGACCAAATTTAACAGAATTATGGCCCTTTGTTGATTTTTTTCACTATATGCCATATAGAAATTTTGTGAACGCAACTCCTCTTAAACCGGATGGCAGAGTTTGCTTAAACTTCCAGGGATGAACAACCTTAATGTGTAGATGGTAGTAAAGGAAGGAATTTTTGCTGTGACCAAATTTAACAGAATTATGGCCCTTTGTTGATTTTTTCACTATATACCATATATAAATTGTCAGTGGGGGCATCCGTGTCCTTTGGACACAGTTCTAGTTTGTTTTGTTTTGGGTTTTACGTCACATCGACACAGTATAGGTCATATCGCGACGTTCCAGCTTTACTGGTGGAGGAAGACCTCAGGTGCCCTTCTGTGCATTATTTCAGGCACGAACGGGCACCTGAGTAGAACCACTGACGTTCCGTAAGCTAGCTGGATAGCTTCCTCACATGAAAGAATCCAAAGTCCATGTAGGGATTTGAACCCACAGCGGTGAGGGGCAAGTGGTTTGAAGTCAACGACCTTAACCACTCGGCCACGGACGCCCCCTCTGACACAATATACTACAAGACTTAAGTGTTTTTCCCTCCAACACTTTTGCACATGGATTCAGGGGACCTTTGAGGATTGAACATTAGCACCACAATCAATGCCATTTTTTTGTGAATATATGCTATTTCATAATTGTTAAAATATAAATTCTTATAGTTTAATATATTTGTCTTTCATGCTTTAAATTTATTGTCAATTTTGTCACAAACTACAATTTTACAATAAAGGATTTTTAGAAAAGACACTCTTTCAGTTTTGTGAATGGGGGCCCTATTTCAGCCCAAAGACTATGTGAATAAAACAAAAACCAAACACTGAATTCTAAATACAAATTCTTTTAGGAAACCCCTTTTAAAGGGTTCAAAAAAAAATTTTTTTTTTTTGTTTAGTTGCTCTTTTTTAAAAGAAGTACAATATAGAAATGAAATTTTTTTGAAATTTTACTATGAAAAAAAAAAAACCGGGCCCTTTAAATTTTATCCATCTTCGGGAAAATTGTAATTTGGGACTTCATAGTAAATCATTCACTGATAACAAAATGATGACGGAAGGACATCCGGCTGAAATGGAATAAGGGGCCATATCTTTTGTTATTTTCTAATCTTTAATAGAGGGCCAATGGCCCCTTACTCTATTGTTATGGAATGAACTCTATTGTTCTCTTTTGTTCTGTTTACAGTTAGATGGCCCCCTTTCCCTATTCGGTAGTGCGGACGGACAGACGAACGGACCCCAGGGGATATAACACAATATGCCCGAAATTCTTTTGGGCATATAAAATGCAAGCACCTCATTATATTAAATGTAAAAATTTCAAATATTTTAGTGTTAGCAGGCAACAAAAATCCTGTTCAAATACTGGGTAAACAAATATGACCAAACTTTTGCTGTTCAAATACTGGCCTAAAACATACTTGGACCCCTAAAAATATGAAACTTAGTACTGGCAGTTTGGTGGAAAATGTAGCAGAAAAAAAAGTTGTCCAATGGCCTGTCTTTCTTCTAAGGGCCACAAATAAAGTTGATCCAATAGTCCACAATTTGCCACTCTATTTGTCATAGCAAACTCTGCCACATAGCGATAGATTAATGAGAAGGGAGATAATTTAACTGTGTGTACAGTTACATGACCATATTTTCTGCTGATAAAGATAACTTAACCTCAAATAGCGTATTACTGACCTGCCCTTGCTAAAACAGTGGTCGCCCATAATCAATTCTACATATAAAATGAACTTTTATTAACATGAATGATTTCAAATGAAACCAATTCATACTTCAGTACAAGCTTCTTATCTAAAATTTTTCTAATTTTTAACAGAAGATAAGCAAGACAACAACAGTTCGTTATCAGAAAAATCTAGCAAACTCGGTGAGATAGATTCATATTTGACATATTTTTGAATAAGGTCACATTGAAAACAGCTATATATTGAGGCTTTTATCTAAAGGTGATATAAACTAAATTACCCTAACAATGGTTTCTTCACCACTCAACCACTCTAACAATGGTTTCTTCACCACTCAACTACTCTAACAATGGTTTCTTCACCACTCAACTACTCTAACAATGGTTTCTTCACCACTCAACCACTCTAACAATGGTTTCTTCACCACTCAACTACTCTAACAATGGTTTCTTCACCACTCAACCACTCTAACAATGGTTTCTTCACCACCTCAACTACTTCTAACAAGGTTTCTTCACCACTCAACTACTCTAACAATGGTTTCTTCACCACTCAACATACTCTAACAATGGTTTCTTCACCACTCAACTACTACCTCTAACAATGGTTTCTTCACCACTCAACTACCCTAACAATGTTTTCTTCACCACTCAACTACTCTAACAATGGTTTCTTTCACCCACTCAACCACTCTAACAATGGTTTCTTCACCACTCAACACTACTCTAACAATGGTTTCTTCACACTCAACCACTCTAACAATGGTTTCTTCACCACTCAACTACTCAACAATTGTTTTTTTATGACTCAAACACAGCCTTTTATACAATGTATTTCTTTACGAGTCAACTACTACAACAATGATTCTTTACCACTCAACTACTCTAACAATGGTTTCCTTATGCATCAAGCACCCTAACAATGTTTTCTTTTACTACTCAACTACCCTAACAATAGTTTATTTTTTACGACTAAACCACCCTAACAATGGTTTCTTTATGACTCAACTACCCTAACAATGGTTTCTTTATGACTCTTTTACCATAATAGTGGTTTCTTTATGACATAGATTTTTCTTTACCACTTCAACATTATCCAAAAACTATAGGATATTAACCTCTTACCTTGCACCAGTGACCTGCCCTAGTATAAATCTAAGATAATTCTAAATTTGGTGAAAAACCATAGAGGGGGACGGTTTAAGAGTTTGTTTTCTAATTTAATTGTAGAAATAGACATTTTCATACACATACTACTTTCGAAGTTTTTCACAAGTCCAACAGTTTACTGCAATGAGCTCCGCCAAAAAGATGGTTTAGAAACAACTAAAGCAAGTAAAGGCCCTGTATGTATGTACACATATATAAGGTTCAAGTTTGTCCCTGCCGTATAACTCTGCTATGAATGATAGCCAGATTTTAAAAAAATTAAATCCACACATGATTGCCTGAAAATGATTAGTGAGCTGCACACAATATTTTAAATCAACATTTTAAAAAGGAGAGAGTATACGCTATGAGGGCTGAAGGTAAAAATCTGGACATATTTGCATGCCTGTGCTTACAGGCGCCCTCCATCCCAATTGGGGAATAAGCGTTGCTTACACTTAGCAGGGAGAATGTCAGTGGAATGGGGGAAATATTTCATTTTCTTTTGGTCAATTATTCAATATAACAAACCAACTTATCGACTTTAAATATTTCCATTTTTTATTGCGATAATAGTTTGACTTTCTATTGTAAAACATTTTGAGAACGAAAGTCTTCCTGTGCAGACCTACACAACCTGAGGCTAAACAAAAACAGAATAAATTTTCAATTTTTACAAAAATACAAAATAGTCAAGCTACGTAATTACTGTTTAACGATTTACTGTAAAGCATCGCTGAGTCAAATTTATAATCTGTAAGTTTTTAACATAATAAGCAATTCTAACTTTGCATCGATTTTAAAAAAATTGCCACAAACAGAAAATTTAGAACGCTTTTTCACCAACCCCTCATTACAACTTCTTATAGTCCAAAGCCTTTGTGTAGCCACATTTCATTAAGCGATTAAAAGAAGTCAAACTTTAGGTAAAACATTTATTTAAAATTTTATTTTTAAAGAAATCAAATTTTTTTTTTATTTTTTTTTTTTTCAATTTTTTTTATCATTTAAACTTAATTTTGCCATAGCAGTGGTACAAGGTTCAAAGCACAATGAGTGTATAAGTAAGAATTTTCTTATTCAAATTTATTGTTAAAGCTTTTAACATTTCATGATGGTTTACTTAATAAAAAAGCTTGTACTATCACAAGATGTCACTGCCAGCAATGCTTAATTATACATTATTTACATTAATGAACTCTTTGCCTGCTAGCTGCAACTAATTCTACATCTGTAAACCAGTGCAGTTTGCACTTACTTGCTTTCTGATTAAGAGTCAAGCAGATACTGGTTGCCTATTCAGTAAAGAACATTATTTTAAATTTTTGTTTTGTTTCAGATGAAAAGGTAGACAAGTCCATTTAAAGATATCAGGTATTGGTTAGGGTATTACACAAGTTTAACAATTTAATAATTTATTCCCCCAGGCTCAAAATCGAGTCTGCTGAGTTCTTGCACTGGATCTAGTATCCCTTTTTCCCATGGGGAAATTAAGAGAAAACCCCCTTTTGAAACCCCCTTTTAAAGGATGGGAAAACTTTTCAACCCCCAGGCAGAAAAGTGTCTTAGAAGATGTTTTGTTACTGGGAAAAGAGATGGCGACGTCCCCAAAAAACCCTTTGAAAATATCTCAAGTATTTACAAATTCATAATGACATTGACAAATCCTTCAAAACTAAAGGCCCCGCTATTGAATATCCCTCATATTTCAAAAAAAATAGCCCAAATTGCTCGGTCAAGTGTGGGGGAGTAAAATTTGTCAAGAAAAAAAAGTATGCCAAATGAAAAAAACCAACTGCTCCCAATTTTCTGCATAGGGGGATGATTTGTGATAAATATATTCCGGACAGTCAACACGACTACCGCAAAATGAAATGGGAGATGACGTCTGGCAAAGGGGTGAAAATTTGTTGCAGCCTTGCTGGGGGTGGATGTGCGGAATGCTGCTTTATTTAACGGAAGGAGATGGGCAGCCATCTGTGTGCCTGCACTCTGTGTGGTTACTTGTGCTGTATAAAATTGGCTGTATCTTTTGGTTAATGTCTTCTTGTACCCCAACAAAAATGCAATAAAAATATGCATTACTACCAATGCTTTTATTTCATACTTTGATGCAATAATATAAATATTATATTCAATTTTTTTTCAGTCATTAGAAAAAATGAGAATGTCCACAGCCAGCTTATATTTTATATAAATATGACCTTGAACTTAAAACCAACTAAAACCTCAACAATAGAGCGTATTCTTAAGTGATGATTAACTTCTACATAAAATATTAAGATTGAAGGCCACAAAGCCTCTCTGGTTATTGGTAGCGACTAATGATTCTGGACTTTTCCTAGCCAGTTGGAAAATACTACCTAGTCCCGTCCGAGCAAAAATTGCCTTATTGAGAAAACTATTTAATTTTCAATTTTCTTAATCCACTGTGTATGGTACAAAAAAGTCTATGTACCTTTTTGACAGTATTTTGAATTGTGCACTTTTGTTTATTTTAACCACCAAAAATTGCAAATGAAGCATAACAAATGAAATCTTAGAATGAAAATGCAAGAAAAATCCAACAACAAATTGTTGAGACTCAATAAATGTAAATATTTGTGCATTACAATACCAGGATAAATGGGCAAATTAATCAGTTTTGGATATTGGGAATTTCAAATTAATATTTTTTTTTTTTTGAAAGTCATGACTAACCTTCACATCAATTCTTAGGATGGTAGGCTGTTGCGTTCTTTACTCAATGGTTGGACAAGCTTTTAGTGTTTAAGGCCATGTTGACTTTAACCTTTGACCTCAAAATCAATAAGGGTCATGCACTAGTCATAATAACCTCCACACCAAATCTAGGGATTGTAGGCCAAAGAGGTCAATAATGATCAACGCTCTTCTTTTAATGTTTAAGGGGAATATTTCAAAAAATAGGGGAAGTCATATCATCACTAAGGTTTCAAAGGAATATCCTAAACAGTGTATAAAAACTTGGTCGTCAGAAATCATAATTAAAAGTAGTAAAAGAAGTACTGTCATCTTAAAATTTACAAGATATTATGCCTGCAAGCTGAGGTGATATCATACACAATTTGATAAAGTTTTAAAGTAATGGTGAAAAGTCAGGACATGCAAATACCATTAAGATAAAAAAAAGGGCAAAAAAAACCCTTTCCCCCGGTTAAAAATTTTTTGGGGGTTTTTCCCCAGTTAATCCAGAAAGTACAAAAAAATTTTTACATTTGAAGTTTTTTAAAAATTTTAAAAAAGGATACGAGATAAATTTATTATTGAAAAGGGTAGACATTAAAACTATTACAGAAAAAATTTGTTTGTAGGGGGAATTCCTTTTGAAAAACCCCTTTATTGCAAATTCTAGGATAAAACCTTTTCCCCGAAAAAATTCAAAATTTGGTTATATATTTTTTGAAATTTCGGGAAAAAAATTATAATTCAAAATAACTGTTCTTTTCAAAGCAAAAAAAATGTTTTAAAATTTTTTGGTACTTTTATTTCAGAAAAATTTCCCTAAATTTTCCAAATAAAATGGTTTGTTTTAAATAACAGTTGGGAATTTGGGTTTAATTATGGCCCGTGAGGGGTTTTAATTCGGTTTTTTTTCCTTTTGACATTTTTTGGTAAAACCTTTGGGGCTTCCCGGGTGGGGATGCCCAAAGGGCCCCAAAAATTTAAAAGCCAACAGATCCTTCAAGACTTAATAAAGTATCATTGATTTGGTTTAAGTATTCTTTAAAACCAAAATTTGTTTCCCCGTTTGTCCCCAATTACCAAGAGATGGGACTGTTTAAAGGTTAGTTGCTATTTCGGGAAAGGAAAAAATTATCTGTTTTTAATTTATCACCCCCCCCGGTTTTGTCCCATGTTTATTCAAAATTGGGGAATTAGTTGTATTTTAATTGTAGGATTGTAAATAAAATTTAAATATTCGGGAAAAACCCAATTTAAAAAGGGGCCCCAATAAAAATGTTTTTAAAAAAGTTTTTAAAATTTAAGGGGGAAAAAAAAATTTAAAAAGCCCTTAAATAAAATAAGAGGGCAGAAATTACCAGTGTTTGCAAGTTGTAATTTTACCCGGTGATTTAACAAGGGCAATTTTTTGGTGCACATATTTATCAGGGGGTGACAAAAGGGCAGTCCTTGGGCTTATGGGTTTTACAGACAAACACCGGGAGAATCACAAAAAAAAAAAAATTTTATAAAAATGGGTGGCTTCATCAATTTTTCCCAAGGGGGAAAAAAGGTTTTTTAACCCGCGGGTTATCAGCCTTTTTGACTTTTCCCAAAATCCCCAAAAGGTAAAAATCTTTTGGATTTCCCCGAAACTTTTGTTTAATATTTTTTTTGAATTTTTAAGGGGATGCTTTGGGGGTTCTAATCTATTCTTTTACTTGCACTCTTTTGTCTTTTGGATTCCTTACCCTATCTACAATTTTAAAATTTAAACCTTTTCTAATTTTGATTCATTACCCCTATCTACAATTTTAAATTAACCTTTATATTTAATAGTTAAATGAAAAAAAAATGTCCCTAATTTAACTGAAAAAACCCTTCATCATTTTTGGCTATTATTCAAAATATGTTTTTTTAAAAAAAGGTTTCAATTTTGGGCAGGCACAGTTGTCCCAAATTTTTTGTATTTAAAATTATGTATTTCCTTTAAAAGGGATTTTTAATCCTTTAAAAAACAAAAAGAGAGATAAAAGGTTTGTTCCCGATTATATCTTTCAGTTTTTGCATAAAAATTTCACTTGTTTTCCCCGGGTTTTGGGGAAAATTTCATGCACAAACATAGTAGTGTAAAAAACCTAAATTTTCCCTATATCTATGAAAACTTTCGTTATATACAAAATAGTGTTATTTAAAATTAATAAAGACTCAAGTCACCATATCATTTTATATATTCTTACCATGTGTATTCATTCCCCCTTGTCTGTTTCATTTTTCACAACTGGCTTTCATCACAATTCATGACCTTTCTGTGTGTTTCCTTCTTCTTCCCCAAAAAAAACACTAATGTTTTTCCCTTTTCCCTTTGCTGTGTCTCAGTTTTTTTTTTCTTAAACTTGGGTTCATCCCCCTGAAGAGAAAAAAAAAAAAAAAAAAAAACCCCCCAAACAAAAAAAAAAAAAAAAAACAAAAAAAAAAAAAAAAAAAAAAAAAAAAAAAAACCCCCCAAAAAAAAAAAAAAAAAAAAAAAAAAAAAAAAAAAAAAAAAAAAAAGTATATTTTTTACAGTATTTTATATTTATGAAAAATGCTGATTTGGTGGTTTAACCCCCTTTTTGTATATAAATACATTAAATATTTTTTTTCTATAATTCTTTTTTCACATTCCAAC
This sequence comes from Ruditapes philippinarum, assembly GCF_026571515.1. NCBI lineage: Eukaryota > Metazoa > Mollusca > Bivalvia > Venerida > Veneridae > Ruditapes > Ruditapes philippinarum. Next base: position 1,550 of record NW_026855726.1, on the reverse strand, counting down.
ATGTTTCTAGTCCAATTGATATAAGCGGATTAATATTACTTTACTACGCTATAGCAAAGGGGATTCTTATTTGGGTTAGGTAAAATATGTAGAAAGTAAGACCCAAAGTAGATTAGTTTATCCCCTTATTAAAAAGAGTTTTTTAGTTGTTTTAAATTAATGAAATTTTTTGACCCTCACTTTATTGTCTTTTTTCCTGCAAAATACTTCCCGTTGTCCCTCTTTTCCCTTTTTTCTCAGTCATGGCAGTAAAATTACCAATAGTGTGTTTTGGCGCATTTTTTACCTAAAGCAACCCTGTATGTGTTGTATTTTTTTACTTTTATTAATCGATGAATGAATGTTTTTTAAAAATTAATTGGATACGTTTTCTTATTTGGATGGAATAAATTTGAATTGCCATTTTTTAATTATTTGCCCACTAATGTATTTTTTTTGCAGGTTGGAAAAAGAAAGAAAAGGTGCTTTTTTTCCCAACCTTTATTTTTTCAGCAGTGGAGGCAAAACAACTGGCAACCATAAACCACTGTAAAAAAATACAAAAATCTTTATGATATTTATGTTTTTTTATGAAAAATTTTGAATAATAAAAAACTTTTTTTCACTGTTGATACTTTGTGGGTCTATGCTTTATATTGGGTAACAACGTACTGTAAGAAAAGTATTTGGTGTACATTTTTCTTATTTTTTTTGGGGGTTAAAAAGCCCAAACAATGGCGTTGTTTAGTGCACTCCAAAAAAGCCGCCCCTGGTGAATGAAATGGTTTTTTTCATGAAAAGAATAGTGGAAAAAAAAGCTTTTAAATTTTCCCCTTTATAAAGGTTAAGATTTTTAAAAAATTTTAAAAATTTTTTACAATAATCACATGGTTTTTAAAGACGATACAAAAAATCCCTTAAGGGCGTCGAAAATGGGCAAGACATGGAGGAAATGTGTAAATTGTCCCAAAAAATATTATTTTTTTTGTTTGTTTCATTTTTCGCCTTTTTTTTTTTCAACGTATTTCAGTCATATGGCGGGTATTTTAACCCTGTTTTTGGAGGTTAACCCGTACTAATACCTTCCCCCCGCCCCTAAATACCAAAGCATCTCCGGGGGTCGAACCACGAAAAAAATATTATCAAATAATATTAAAAAAAATTAAAAAAGATAGATATAAAAAAATTATGTGTTGGTTTTTTTTATTTATTTAAAAAAATGGTGAGGGGGAAAACAGGGGGTATCATGTTTGGGCACCCACCCCTTTGCCCCCCCCCTACTAAACCTAAAAAAAAAAAAATTCAACATCTAAGCTTACTTAAGGGACCCAAAAACAAAAAACCAAAAGAAATTATATAAAAAAAAAAATTTTCCCCTATCAAAAAATGTTTAGAAAGGTGAAAAGCCTACTATAGTTCATTTGCCAAACAATGGGAAACGGGAATCGTCGTTTCGGCCTGAGGGATTCCGGGGGGATTTGTGCATTTATAAAAACCAAAAAAAGAACTAGAAATTCCCCGCTTATCTAATTCAAGTCCAAAGAATATCCTATATTCCGTTTTTTTTTTTC
>NW_026855725.1:0-95971 GCF_026571515.1 Ruditapes philippinarum | reverse complement strand
AAAAAACTTTAAATATCTTCTTTTAAAAAACATAAGAGCTAGAGCTTAGATATTTGGCATGAAACATTTTCTAGTGAGTGTCTACCAAGTTTGTTTAAATAAAAGCCCTGGGGTCAAAATTGCCCCGCCCCGGGGGTCATTGATTTTCCCTATATGCATATAGTAAAAACTTAAAAAAAATCTTCTCTTAAAGAACCCAAAGAGCTAGAGCTAAGATATTTAGCATGAAACATGTTCTAATGGGTGTCTACTAAGTTTGTTCAAATAAAAGCCCTGGGGTCAAAATTGGCCCCGCCCCAGGGGGTCATTGATTTTCCCTATATGCATATAGTAAAAACTTAAAAGATCTTCTTTTAAAGAACTCAAAGAGCTATGTATGGCTAAGATATTGAGCATCAAACATGTTCTAATAGGTATTTATCTAGTTTGTTCAAATAAAAGCCCTGGGGTCAAAATTAGCACCGCCCCAGGGGGTCATTGATTTTCCCTATATGCATATAGTAAAAACTTTAAAAAATTTCTTTTAAAGAACCAAAAGAGTTAGAGCTAAGATATTTAGCATGAAACATGTTCTAATAAGTGTCTACCAAGTTTGTTCAAATAAAAGCCCTGGGGTCAAAATTGGCCCCGCCCCGGGGGTCATTGATTTTCTTTATATGTGTATAGCAAAAACTTAAAATCTTCTTTGAAAAACCCAAATAGCTAGAGTTAAGATATTAAGCATGAAACATCATCTAGTAAGTGTCTACAAAGTTTGTTCAAATAAAAGCCCTGTGGTCAAAACTGGCCCGGCCCCAGGGGTGTCATTGTTTTTAACTATATGTGTATAGTGTAACTTAAAAAAAATCTTTCTTTTAAAGAGCCTAATGAGCTAGAGCTTAGATGTTTAGCATGAAACATCATCTTCTTATGGGTGTCTACCAAGTTTGTGCAAATAAAAGCCCTTGGGTTAAATTGGCCCTGCAACGTTGGGGGGGGTTGGGGGGGGCCTATATACAGGTGAGCGACCTCAGGGCCATCATGGCCCTCTTGTTTTGTTTCATTTTACACCTTTCCCAACAGTATTTCAGTCATATAGGCGGGTAGTTTCCTAACCATCGTTCCTGGAGAGTTACACCAGTACTAGACTACCTTCCTCCACGCTAAACTACCAAAGCATTCACCGGGGATCGAACCCACGCCAGAGAGGAAACTGGATTAGAAGTCATCGACTCTAACCCCTCGACCACGGAGGTGGTTATAACCAGTGTCATATTGTTACTATTGTTACTAAATGTGAACAGATACCTTAAGAGGGGGTCTTCGCTAATAGCAATAACTAATAAGGGACATACATAACATAACATGACATAAATTTTATTAGTCTTAAGCACATTAACAGCTCATCGACATTTACATATAATATAACATGTATTTATATCATGCGTAATACTTATCATCATATTTACAGAAAAGACAGAAAAACACATTAATTATACACAAAACAAAACGGCTACACACAATAATAAACAGCGAGAATTCATATACCTTATAAAAAACAGAAAGCTTGGTAAATACATCATCTATTCCTATTATGTTGAAAAATACACTAAATGATCTCTCTAAAAAGGATTGTCTGATTCTAAAAGCCTTAAGAATATATAATGCTAGCTTGATAAGCACATTTTTAATGGTCGAATTGAAAAGTTCAATTAAAAACACTTGCATGATTACAATAATAGTCACTCATATACTTCTTCTTTCTGATGTCTGTATATAATTTACATGTTAAAACGAAGTGGAATTTGTCTTCAATGTCATTCATGTCACATAGCATACATTTTCGCTGATCTCTCGATTTTCAAGGTGTCTTGCCTTTTCTATCATTTAATCATGCGATCCCATACGTATCTTTCAATTGCTCGTCTGTATTTCAAGTTATTCAATACTATGAGATACGAGGGAACTTCAAAAGTTTGTTTGATAAATATAATGAAGGACACGTGTTAATATCTATTTACCATTCTGCTATGTATAAGTCTCTTAGTCTCTGTTTCAGAACAGGCGTAAATCTTTCTATACAAACAGATGCAGGGAAAACCCATATTTCACCAAAACCAATTGAATTTAATAAATCTCTTACTTTTAATAACCAATTGTCAATAGCATTTTCAGTCAAATTTAACAATCTATCAAACAAAGTATTTAAAATACAATTACTTTTTTCTACTTCTCAGTTTTATAAAATATTTAACTGCTTTTACTTTCCGATCGATTATCAAAGGGAAACGACCAGACTCACTATAATACACAAGTGTGGTGTTGATCATGCCTTACACAGGTGGATTATAAATGATTGTATATAACCGTTGCTATTAATAATCACGATATTACATTTATGACCATAAAAAATAACAATTATAATATAATATTATATATGTATTTTATTATTTCAAAAATGTAAGAGAACTATTGATTTTGACTATTATTTTGTATGTTCAAAAGAAACTACCACATGAACTTGAAATTCTCAAAAAAATCACCAATATTAATGATAATATCCAAAAATACCCCCTATATAGTATAAATAAACTTATACCATATGGGGAGTACATTTTGAATATCATTGACCTATATATTTTGGATATTATCGTAAATATTGATAAAATTTCAAGTTCCTGTGGAAAAAAAAAACAAGTAATATTCTAATCTATAGCATGCCTACCAAAATTCATATTGATAAATGTCTTTCGTCCGCTCATTCATAAGTGATATACAATTCTGGTAAAAATCGATTAACCATTGAAAAGTTTATAAGAATATCTTGTCATCAAATGTCTACTAGTTCATCTTCACTTGCTGCATTTCTTGCTTGAACGCCCTTTGATGCTTTGCATCAATTCTTTTCTTGTGGTTATATTATTACACAGTTAAAATGAGTGCCTTACTAGTCCGGCAAATTTTGGCAAAAACTTTAAAAAAAGACAAATACTAGTAACCTAAGATTTTGTATCGCATACAAATATCTACAAATGAACAGGATAATTATGTAAGAGTGGAAACATATTTTAGTTTTGTAAAAATTTCAAAATGAGAAAAAAGAAGAAAGAACCTTCTCTCATATGGCTTTACATTGTTCTTATTATTGTTTTATCTCCTGTATGTATGTATAGATGAGACTATAATAAAATACATAACATATGTCGTTGTTTGCAGAAATATGCTATTCATATATTAATCTTAAAAAGCTTTCTACAGTGATATATCTTGTAAATCTTCTATTTTAAATTTTGTCCCTTAAATTAGATAAAAAGTATTATTTACAATAACAGTTGAGGTCGGTTTGTGATGGTAGTTGTGGCTAAGATCAGATTTGTAGGACCCAAACTATTCTGCACAATTTCAAATGAATGTAAAATGAAATGAATGTAACAGACTATATAATACATTGACAAACAACTACATGAGTAAATATGAAAAAGGGTGGCTCGGATTCCTTTGTACTACAAACAGACAAGACAAAAATTTGTACATAAAGTTCAGCGAGGTTTATAAGTATTATAACATTAACTTTTCAAATCATAGGCCTACCCTATCTGAAAGAAAAAGGGAATTTTCAAAAAAGTATACCATATCTTTACATTTTGTACGTCTCTCCGTGGGCTCTGTAGAAAAGTCAAACATTTTGTTTTCTAAGTTTTGAAAATGCTTATCCGTAATAAAATCCGAATAGGATGGTATAAATTTAATTTTTATGGTAATTAAAACATTACCTACTTCAAACATTACCACGGATTTATGTTACATATACATCCGTGACATTACCTACTTAAAAAACACAGTAGAAATTTGTCGCTAAAATTTCTGCCCGTTGATATACCCAATGAATATATTGAATTTTCTCGGACATGTATGTGCTTTGATTGTATGAACATATTTTTGACAAAGGTTACATCGTAAGCATACCTAGCCACGCAACTATAGATCGATCTACACCCTTTTTTGTATTTTTCACGTCATTTGTTGTGTTACCTTGAAGAAGGTGACATATGGAGTTATTGCCGTTTGTAAATTATAATACTTTATTTTTGTCCAGGCCAATTCTCCTACACTTTGAAAGCTATTGACTTGAAACTTCATAGGATGATAGATCTAATTTAGAATAAGTGCAGTGCATAGGAACTTGTACTCTGTACTTCATGAATTTTGAGTTATTGCCCTTTGTTAATTTTCTTACTTGATAGGCTTGTCCAGGGCATAACCTGGTCACTATCAGTTTGATTAACTCCAAATTTGGTATTTAAGCCTTTTTCATTGACACTCAGTGCAGCGCTTAAGAATCCATCACAGTCCTTCATTTGATCTGTCAGTGTGAATTTTTTTGTTTTTTGATAATTAATCTTGATGTAACATTGTTACAATCAGTTCAAATGCCACTTAAGTTAAAGGTACATGTACATTGACAGAGCGGTGTTTATAAATATTATAAATAACCTATATTTATGAAGAAAATTCCTAAATGTTCACAAGGCGACATATCCGACTCTATTTAAGTTTTACTTTCTCGAAATATTGAGAAAAAAAAGAATATCTGCAATTTATTACAAAATTAACAATAATTTGGGCGATGCATGGAAAGACAGCTAGCTTTGGTTTAGTTATTACTCTTAATTTATAAACTTTGTTTTTCATTTCCTTAGGGCCAGTTTACGATAACTGTACCTGCGGACGAGACGCTCCAAAAAATGTGACGACACAACGACCGGTCGTGACGTCTGTCATTCCAAACTGGTGTTTTAGCCCGTCTGGAGCTGACTGTAGTTGGTACAAGGACTGTCTAGAGGTAGTTATAATGGGAATATTTATTTGTTTTATATAGAGGATATTTGTTTGTTTTGCATGTAAGATTGAAATATAATTTCACTGAGTGAACACCGGATGCAATATTTTCACGAGTTGCGTAGCCACGAGTGAAAATATAATAGCTGGTGTTCACGAATGAAATATATTTCAATCTTATATGTAAAACAAATAAATTTTCTTTTTATTTCATGCTTTTTAAGTGATTTTAAGTACTTTTTTTACTGATTTTGCCGCGTAACGTCGCGTATTCTCCCTTTTGACGTCATCACATCATGACGTCACATTATCAATTTTGAAACATAGGTCTGTTACATTTCTCTAATTTTGTTACATTTTTAACATTATGTATGATGCCATCGACTTTCTTTTCCTAAAGAATCAAAATTTACGCATGACGGCATTTTTTTCTGCCTGTTATTCCTGTTAGTTATGATTTTCTTTTCATCCGCATTCAGATTTAGTCCGGCTACAGTGAAAATTATATTTTATAAATTTCACTAGTGGTTTATCAGAATATAATCATCTGATATATTACAATAAAACACTGAAAGGCATGAAACAAATACGTATTGTCCTTTTTGTTTCATAACTGTCAAAATGCAATCGAAGACTAATGTTGTTACACGAGTTATGTTTAATGTTCCATAATGTATTCATGTTATTTAAGCTTTTATATTCAGCATTTTGTTTTGATGTTTGGCAATAGGCATTTTTCAAATATTAAAATCAAATTATATACATTCTTAATAAAAATGAAAAAAAGGAATTATATATGTAGTAACAAATAATGAGTGAAATGAAAAGCTTTGGTTCTATTAAGATAGAAGTTAATACAGTCCGATTGTATTTTTTTGTATGAAACTGCTAACTATCCTCGATTTTAATTTTCAACATTATCTTTGGTTTGAATTAAGAAGACTAAGTCTAAATGTATAAGCTTTTGATGTTTACAGACAAGATCCTTGGTAGACATTAACACAGCCCTATGGAGCTCATATAATTATAGTGACAGATCAGTCTGAGGTCCTGTAATGTTTGGAACTGACTGAGAGGTCGCTATAATGCTATGAAGTTCGAAGTTCTGTGTGCTATTTCTTATATTATCCCACACTTTAATAGAATAGAATGTTGGAAGTCAACGTCAAAGAACATTATATTGCTTAAATAACAAAAATTCTAGAAACATGTACTAAAATATGATAAACAAGATCAACAAGGAAAGGCGGCAAAGACATGTTGGCGATTCGCGCTTTGCGTGTAAAATATTCTTCGTGATTACCCGCCGCTAAATGGCGGTCCGAAATAAAATATTCTCGCTTCATTTTGTCGGACTGCTGTCACTGATATTAATTTGATGTGTATTTGAGTTTATTAGCTCACCTGTCACAAAGTGACATGGTGAGCTTTTGTGATCACTTTTCGTCCGTCCTTCGTCCGTAAACATTTACTTTAATCGACATCTCCTCATAAACCGCTAATTAATTCCATCCAAACTTCACAGGAATGGTCCTTTGGTGGTCACCTTTAAAAGGTGTTCAAAGATTTTAATTCCATGCAGAACTCTGGTTGCCATGGCAACCGATAGAAAATTCTTTTAAAAAACCCGAAAGAGCTAGAGCTTAGATATTTGGCATGAAACATTTTCTGATGAGTGTCTACAAAGTTTGTTCAAAAGCCCTGAGGTCAAAATTGGCCCCGCCCCGGGGGTCATTGATTATCCTTATATGTTTATAGTAAAAACTTAAAAAATCTTTTTTTTAAAAAACTGACAGAGCTAGAGCTTAAATATTTGGCATGAAACATCTTCTAGTGAGTGTCTATCAAGTTTGTTCAAATTAAAGCCCTGGGGTCAAAATTTGCCTCACCCGGGGGAGGGTCATTGATTTTCCTTATTTGTATATAGTAAAAACTTAAAAAATCTTATTTTAAAAAACCCAAAGAGTTACAGCTTAGATATTAAGCATGAAACATCTTCTAGTGAGTGTCTACCAAGTTTGTTAAAATGAAAGACCTTGGATCAAAATTGACCCCGCCCCGGGGTACTGTACTGCTTTTCCTTATATGTCTATAGTAAAAACTTTAAAAAAATCTTCTTTTAAGAAACCCATAGAGCTAAAGCAAAGATATTGAACATTAAACATATCTTCTAGTGACTGTCTATCAAATTTGTTATAATAAAAGCCCCAGGGTTAACTTGGCCCCGCCCTGGGGTCTGATTTTTCTTAAATGTCTATAGTATAATTTTTATAAATCTTCTTTTACAAACCCCAAAGAGCTAGAGCTTAAATATTTATCAAGAAACATCTTCTAAAGGGTGTCTACCAAGTTGGTTTAAAAAAGCCCCTGGGTTAAAATTAGCCCCGCCCCAAGGGCCTATATACAGGTGAGCGATTTCAGGGCCATCATGTTGTTTATACCTGCCACCGGTTGCCCATATGGGCGAGTCCTCCAGAAGAGTATTAGTCATTTTAGATTTTTGAAGGACAGTGCAAGATACAGATACTCAAAGATGCAACAATTTCATTAGCTCTACCTGGTTCTTTAGCGTGCCATGTGTTTAAGCATTCAAACATGCGACCTCGATTGAAAGTCTCATCCGAAAGACTGCTTAGTAATTTTAGTTGGTTAGCACGGAAATCGAAGCCACAATGTCGATATTACAAGTCTCGACCTCATACCGAGTGAGCTATACGGGCTGGCTAAAAATGACATAAATAAAAAGGGTCACATATGTGTAAGGTATAATGTAATGTCATGTTTCTAACATAAACGAATCAGTAAATACACTAAGGCACTAAGGGGAACGGGAATAAAACAGAATGAGATTATATTAATATGTTTTTTTTTTTCAGAAACGCTATCCTTGTAAAGAGCATGGCAACTCGTATGCCCTTGATTATGCAGAGAAATTTTGCAATTTATACCAAGATCATTACCAAGAATTTAACTCCATTGGTCGAGAATGGATCGATGCTGTAAGGAAATGTCTACAAGTCAAACTTGTACCCATCCTTAGACCTTTTGTAATGGCAACATGCGAGAGTATCAGGCAACAGGCCTTTGATTCTCACTCTGGATGCTATCTTCATCCGGATTTTGGAAAGCCATCCATCTGTAATATTGGTGTGGGTAACTGGGCTCGTATATTTTGGACTGTAAAAGGCGCGCTTATTCAAGACGCGCCGGCAACCTTAAAACAGATGCTTGATGTTGTTTTGGCCTGTGGTGCTGATATACTATCAGCTGGAATGGAGAAGATACAGTTGATATTTCGACGAGCAAATGAATCGGTTCTGAGAAACCTTAATAACTTTGCGAATAATATTGCAGATCAAATTGCAAACAAAATGGACTGGTACAGGAGAGGAATAAGTTTTTTCGGGTACCCAACTCTGGAAAGTTCGAATCGTAAAAAACGTGCTGCTGACAATGCCACTGACACTGTTTACGTCAACATACTGATTACTGCAAAATCCGAATTTGACCTTAACGCCAACGATAGTCTACAAGCTAATGTGTCAGCGGAGGCGATAAGCGTGGCTAAATCCATTGAAAATGGCGATGTTCGCTTAAATATAACGGAGGAGATGGAGTTTATAAAATTAAGTCTTTGCATCGACTACAACTGTACCGACACTTCTCTACAAGTAGAACCAGCACCACCAGAGAAGAAAGACGGGAGTGGAGTAAATGCTGCAAATGTGAAACCGTTCACCAATGTGCTTTCAAGTACTGCGGTTGTGCTGCAAGTGTTTATGTTTTGCGTGTTAAAATGCTACAACATGTTCCTTATATAGTTTGTAGAGTTTGCACTTTGGAGGACAAACATACCTAATTATTTTATGACAAGGTATAACGCAGTATGAATTAAACATCCTGCAAAATGTTACATTTATATGCATTTATAACCCGTACTAATACTACATGAATACATGAAAATGACTTTTATAAATGGCTTACTATAGCATGTGTAAAACACACACTTGGGGTGTGAAGCTCCAGAGGCCTTGAAATAATTATATATCAATATATATATATAATATCAATGTCAATCCCAGCACATACACTTAACATATATATCAATAAAACTTATTTTAAGCTGTTTTGAAATTTAACAACTATAATTATACACGTGATAAAATGTTTGCTTGTAAAAATGAGCATACCTGCCCTCAAAATCACCTTGCATTTTATTCCATTTCCAGCGTTTTCACACAATTGTTTTGTCAATCGAAGCAGTACATATTATTGTTAACGAACATTGTCAATGTTTAGCTTCACAACAGAATATGCGAAATAAACATCAAAATAACCCGTAATCAAATGTGTAAGTACCAGCATATTCCTTAGGGTTCCGACTATAGCCATGCTAGTTATCACGTTCATTTGAATACGGCAAAGCCGAGAGCTAAGTATGAATTTGTCAAAAGAGATTGTAAATCTGGAGTAAAACGGCGATAGTTTAGATGCTTACCTCGCATATTGTGTTGTTTATAATTTAACATTTTCTAAAACCATATTATACATGTATATAATAAAATCATTAGTCCTGTATCTATCAAGTATTTAGTTTTATTAATGTTGACTTTTAAACCTCAATGTTTTGCAATATGTTTGTAGATCATTTAACATTGGTTAAGTACTTCCAATTCATGCACGAATAAAACAGCATCGTCAGCAAAAAACAGAATGAACAATTAAATCTCATTTAATGTAAAAAGTCCGTCTATGACATTATTGATTTTATGTTATAGATTATTACAAAGAATATTATTTAAACTTGGATCCCCCTGTTCGGCAGCAATGTTTGACGCGAAAAAATCCGACATATTATGTTTGTATCTTATTACAACTTTTAACGAATTTCGTACTAACGTTTGAATATTGTGTCATACGCTACGAGATGTAAAACCGTCTGATAAAAACGCAGAAAAATTATATACATACAGCACCAAATCAAAAGCTCATTTGTTGGAGGCAGTTTCCTCTGCCAGACTCGCTGCTTTGCGGAAAAAAAGGAAGTTCGACAATCATGATTACTGATGTTGATTCAGAAGGACAACGTACTTGATATGAATGGGGAATACTGGATCTTTCCCACAACCATAAGTGTCTTAATTAATAAAACCTTATGATAACAAGCACTCAAAATGTTGTTCTTTTTTTCACACCAAGACGATTACTTTTATAGAGCTACTGTTTTTCATTAGATAGTAATAAACTGTAAAAATATCGGTATAACATGTTGTTTCGTATTCCCGAGTATTAGTACCTATTCGACTACTCTTACACTTTAAAATCTTGACTATTACTTCTGTGACATGTTCCAATTTTCTGTATAAAATTCTGGAAACAAAGTGATCCCTCGGAAGCATTAATCACAACAAAATTACATCGGTTTGATTGAGTCTTTATATGAGGGCTAATGAATACGTGCAACATCCCTCACGCCCCTTCGCACCGGCTTGAGCGGTACTCAATTCTCAACACAAATAGTGCTGACATCAATGATCCCGAAGGACCAGAAAAATATAACAACACTGAAATGAAGTACGGGGCAACTTTTTACAACACGGCACTTGACGCCTGCTCTTGTGAAGTATAAAAATCTGGAAACCAAGTAATCCCTCGGAAGCATTAATCACAACAAAATTACATAAGAATTGAAGAATGTCAAAATAGCCACGTTGTATTGGTTTATGCTAAGATTTTATGAAAGAACTTACTCAAAACAGTCGCTTTTTTAGTGAAATATACTATGCTGTCTGGCATTATGTAAACTTTAATGACATTTTATTTACTTTATACACAAAACTATGTCATATATGCAACTTGGCGTTTGTAGCACAGTTGGCGAGGGTACATAAGACCCTGTTCCATATTTTGCCTCGTAGTTATTAGTAGGTTAATCTTTTCTAATTTAGCAACTTTCATTTCATTTTCTTTTCATTTGAAATCGTGAAGAATAGTAACGATATGTGTTCTACAATTCATATCGTCCCAGCAAACCAATGCATAAATCTATCGCAACTTATATTATGTACTTATATTACAACATTCCTTTATTATTATTTTTCTTTCAAATACATGTACAGTAAATTGAATATTTACAAAATATATCACATTTCTTTTTTGAAAACTTATGTCGTATTAATTCCGTCTTGCCCTTATTCTTTTACTATATCAGCTTGCAAGTCTTTTTATAACATGCTTTTATGTGTATAAATCATCTATTTATTCATGAAATAACTGAAATATATCGCATGAAAAAGTAAAGTTTAGAAAAACAATAAAACGCAATCATTCTCTAATATGATATATATTTTTAATGGGCCAAAATGATTGCGCAAAAATAAATTGCAAGTGTAATTTATTGCTTCACTAAATATTAAAGCTATTGCGTTTGTTTTATCAGCCTAATTAAATTTGCTTTTTAAAGTGATAGTTTTTTGTTATACTGGTAAAACAAAAACTCATTGTTTCACAAATGTATATACATTAGGCAGACTCGTCTTGTGTAAAAATAACAGTTTTACTTTATTGACATAGAAAAGTAACTACTATTAAATAATCTTAAATTATTCGGTGAGTCTTGAAAACATATAGCAGTTAATGGGTCATCATTTGCAAGGACAATTAGATATGTGAACAACTGAACCATGGCAAAAAAGTATAGTTATAACCGGTGTTGAATACTTTGTGAAACAGTCATAACTTTACCGTTTATAAAATAAACAAAAATTCGAAATATATCGACAAAGTAACTTCCTATCATGATAAAAAAGGCTGAATTATGTTTTCATGAGTTGTTTTTATAATTCAATCAAAATCCAAATAACAAATAGCGTGCCACTTTCGCCCGAGTTTCAAAGATTAAACTGGAAAAACTTGTATTACTCACATTATGTGTATTCTTACATTCTTCAAAACAAAACACAAAATGATCAATTTTTTGCTTCTTAATGATTAAAACCAGTTTATAAATGTAATCCGATTTATAAAAATATTGAAACATTGTTTCATTGATATAAATTGGTCCATCAAATGACAGTAACGTTAACAGTAATTGTTTTTGATTAAGCATCTTTGTTATTGATTGGTCATAAAGCATGTCGTTAGATAGAGAAAAATCCATATGCTCTAAAATGTAACTAAATGAAAAGAAACATATTCTTTGAAATATTGCTGATGGTAGACGCTGTTGTGGACAGCAGACGACCAAATGTCCTGCTGGTGCTTTTTGTTCTTTGTTTATTTTTCACATAGCTGTATGATTGTTTACCCGCTCTTCATCTCACAGATACCATGTTTTTCTGGTCCTTCGCAACATTGGTTCTGATACTTTTCGAGTTGAAGAATAAAGTATACTAGTTTCGGTACTAGATTACCTTAGAGATTTTGGAATTTATTAATTTCTGCGATAAACAGATTGAAAAAAAAACATTCTAGGATGTCGTCATAAAAATTCAGTTTTCAATCATATAAAGAGGTATACATGTATATGATTTTACCGACGTATATACCAACATGTTGTTGTAAATTCAGATATAATGCTTAGTTTAGTTGTAATATACCACGGTAAATACTTGACCTTTTTATTTTAAAGGTAATTTTGATAACGGAAGTGAAAAAATATCTGACTTCTTTTTCTGAAGGTTATTCATTGCAATGACAGACCTCATATTTTTTATAATATTTTTTTTATTGCATCAAAACAACGACAGGCAGAAATATAAAAATAATTTGAAATATTTGTGGTGGAAATTAATCAGGTATCGTATGTACAAAATTTATTTGCCTAAAGATTTACAAAAACAAAATTATGTTGCAAAACATACATGTAGAAGTTCTGTTCCCATTTTTTCTTTTCCATCGTAAACCTAATATCTTATACAGAAAAATGTGTAATTTGATTGTTTCTTTTATGTAATAACAAAACCAAACCATTGAAATCTGACGCACATCAACCAGGAAGAAATCAAAAAAGTGTTTATGTTTATTTTTCTTTTGTATCTCAAGTGTCCGAAACATGGAGAATAACAATTAACATACAGGTCTTATTATAAAAAGAAAGAAAGACTTTCCTAATAAAAAAATAGGCAAAAAAATGTCTCATATTTGTATTTTTGAAACTGATAATGGTAGAAACATATTTGAAACCGAATTTAATGAAACTTCTATCTCTGATGAAACATAAAAATTGCATCTTAGAATGTAAATAAAATTTTGTTACACCTCAATATCTACCATTATTTAAAGTCTTTATAAACATATAAAAAAGGCTTAAAATTTGAATGGATTTTATTCGAAGAATGCGTCATTAACCTCATAGTGTTCCTTTGTTTTAAATAAATTAATAATTATTCTCATATTACTTGACATTAGACAAAAGTTACATTATTTATAAGAATAAAATTTCAGATAATTATTTTTTTAGATTCGTTTGAAAAGGACATAAAAGGTGTGTAACGTTTCAGTTAAAAAAAAAGCGTGCCCTGTACCATCTCATTACAACTTTATTACATTATGCCAAAACACTAATCATGGAACTTAATCATGGAGCTTATATCTGTGCACTAATGTACTAATCCTATAGCCCTTTTTACGACGCGGTCCGTTGTCGGAAGAAGTATTTTCTCGCGAATGCGCAATCTGCATAGGGCAAAAAGAGCATCGCCCTACATAAAAATGTAACAGAAGTTCATAAAAAAATCCGAGTTTGTTTAAGGTAAAAAGTATAAAACTATATGAAATAGCTTTTAACAAACACATAAAAGAGGACACTCATAAGCTTCATAGCTTTCTGCCCAATGCCAAAATGTACTTTGTATGTTGTTAATGTTTTGTTGAATAAATACGTTTAAACCAAAAACATAAAAGATGCCTTTATAGCTTTTTGGTCAAGTTTACCATAAAATTCATGGAAAAGACGATTGTTTAAGAATTCCCTTTCACGATCACGGACCAGACATTGAGATTTACATTGTGTTTTGTTTTTTTTTTGTTTTATATATGAAATCGACGTTAATTATCATTCTGACACGTTAAAACGCATTTTAAGTTTTCAGTTTACCTGATTTTATACTTTGTCCGATTGATGCCAAACAAAAATTTTCAAAAAAAAAGTCACATAAATATATTCATATAATTTTTCAAAATATTGAGCATTTAAGATGGGTAGAGGTTAGTGAAATAAACACACTTTTTATCATCCGGTTCCTCGTACCATGTGTAAATTCAATTCAACTCAAAATGCACGTCACACAATTATTATTATTACATTTTTTTGGTCACTTCACAAAGGCGATAAACATTGATGTGATTTATACATGTATAAATAAATGATACATAAATTAAATTACGATTTTCTTAACTTAACGTGATTAACTACTGTCCAAGGATGACTGGAATAAATAAAACGCAACTTAAAACGTCATATTTTAATGTGCCTTGATATGTACTTGTGTAAAATTTGTGAAAAACGTCAAAGATTGATACTGTAATAGCTACACCGTCTCTTTGCAAACATGAAATAACCATGTTTTGACTTCTCACAAAGTATACAATGTATATGTTATGTTTAAAATCCTACACACTATAGGTGGTCACAATATGAATATAATTATAGTGTCATTTAGAAAATGGGCAGTTTTAAGTTGACCTGTCATAGGGTACGCAGCTCCAATACATAGTTTATTCATTCTTTAATTTAAATTAGACATATTCAGTAAGAATTTCATAGATTTTAATAAAAAAAAAATTGTTTGATTAAGATATTTTCGTCGAGGATGCGCATAGTATATTTTTTTTTTTAAATATTTTTTAAATGTTTAATAAAATAAAAATAAATAATCACTTGACGTAGCTGTTTTCTTTATAAAGAGGGCATCAAAAAATGAAATAAAAACAAACAAAAATAGAAATAAAGAGCACAAAAAATATTCAAATGCTCATACAAAAGACAAAGTAAATAAAACAGGAAGAACAAATAACAATATATCATCATATTAAAATGGCAGAACGCAGGGTTCGAACCTATGTGTGGAATTCATTAAACGTTACAGTGACGTTTATTTACCAACTGAGTCACTACGATAATACACATTTTTATCAGAATTAACTTTTATAGAGTTGTTGACACTCCAATCTCGGATAATATGCAGACTTACCATTTAATGGACTTCATCATGTACCTAGGACAATATGTCATGGTACTAAAACGATATTGTAAACACAACCGGTCTCGTGTCTATCTGTTTGATACTTATTGCCGTACAATAAAAATTGTGAAATATTATGTAATATAGGGGTAATACAATTTAATCTTTAACACCCTGCTGTTTCAATTTAAATTTCTGATGGTAGTCATCGTTATTGCGTTTTTGCCATACGCATAATGCGCATGCGCGTTATGCAATATTAGTTACTATGGAAAAAACGTATTGTAAAAAGGTTTATACATTGGCAACAGTAAATCTGTTATATTTATCATATATTTCTATATAGCAGTGAGAAAACCTGGGGACTTGCTAGAAATCGATTGTTGTGATTAACGAGTATTACATCTTTTGATCATATTTTAAAAACATGTAGGGATTCCTTAATTTTGATCTGGGACATAAAAATAAAAGTCCCAGTTTGATGTTCCGTTGTAGCTTGTACAGTTATAGATACTCTGCACTTTCAGCAAATATGGTCTGAATCAGGCAAAAAATCCTGTATTTTTAACAATTGGGATATTTAACTTTAAGTATGATTTAGCAAATATGACAGCAAGTGTTACCTCCCATGGACGTTTGCTTACAGATTAGCATTTGCCTTATTTTTTTCTGCCTAAATTTGAAAATATTTGTTTGTCGGTTTCCTAGAATAAGTTTTGATGAAGCGGCGTTTATTTAACCTTTTAAATAAATTAAAACTTTACATATGTTACCATTTTTCTTGCTCACTATTTAATTGAGACTTCACATGTATGCATTTGCCATCATTATTCAGCATCCATTAATTGTAGGGTGGATTTTGTCTGAAAAATACCATTTTTGCAAACTCGGAAAATCCCTGGTTAAATTTTTTCGAAAGGTTCCCAGCTATCCCGAAAGTCTACTAAACGTTGAAACTTCACAGACTTCTTTATGATGACCCACAACTCTTGTATGAATTTACTGAACCCTTCGTGTACTTATAATTCCTTGCAAAGCTTTAACCATTCAACTCAGTTGTACTGAAGGTTATTCACCGAAACTTCGCCTTTGCCTTTACTTGTTGTCATTATTATACCCCCAAAAACGAAGTTTGGGGGGGGGGGTATATAGGAGTCACACGGTGGTCGGTCGGGCGGTCGGTCGGTCGGTCCAGACGTCCGTTGCATTTTCCTTGTCCGGAGCATAACTTGAAGACAAATGGTTGGAATTCAATATAACTACATACAATGGTCAAGCACATTAAGAGGAAGTGCAGTGCACAAGAACCATAACGTTATCTTGACTTATTACAGAGTTATTGCCCTTTGTTACTTTTCCTTGTCCGGGGCATAACTTGAAAACTACTGGTTGGAATTCAAAACAACTTCATACAATTGTCAAACACAATAAGAGGAAGTGCAGTGCACAAGAACCATAACTCTATCTAAAGTAATTACAGCGTTATTGCCCTTTGTTACTTTTCCATTGATTTTTTTGTCTGGACCATAACTTGAAGACTAATGGTTGGAATTCAATATTACTACATACAATGAGCAAGCACATTGAGAGGAAGTGTAGTGCATAAAAACCATAACTCTATCTTGACTTATTACAGAGTTATTGCGCTTTGTTACTTTTCCTTGTCCGGGGCATAACTTGAAAACTACTGGCTGGAATTAAAAACAACTTCATACAATTGTCAAACACAATAAGGGGAAGTGCAGTGCACAAGAACCATAGCTCTATCTAAAGTAATTACAGAGCTATTGCCCTTTGTTACTTTTCCATTGCCTTTTTTGTCCGGACCATAACTTGAAGACTAATGATTGGAATTCAATATAACTTCATACAGTGGTCAAGCACATTGAGAGAAAGTGCAGTGCACAATAACCATAACTCCATCTTGACTATTTACAGAGTTATTGCCCTTTGTTACTTTTCCTTGTCCAGAGCATAACTTGAAAACTACCGTTTGGAATTCAATACAACTTCATACAGTTGTCAAGGACATTAAAAGGAAGTGCAGTGCACAAGAGCCATAACTCCGTTTTGACAAAATACAGAGTTACTGCCCTTTGATACTTTTCCTTGTCAGGAGCATAACTTAAAACGTACCGGTTGGAATTCAAACAACTTCATACAATGTTCAAGCACAATAAGAGGAAGTGCAGTGCACAAGAACTATAACTCTATTTTCAGTATTTATAGAGTTATTGCCCTTTGTTCCTTTTCTTTGTCTTTCTGGACTTATTACAGAGTAATTCAATTAAACTTCATCAATGGCCAACCACATTGAAAGGAAATGCAACATATAAGAACCACAACTATCTTTAATTGCCCACAACCATAACTCTATATTTCAATTCTTTTACAAGGTATTCTGTTACTAGTAACATCCTCATTTCCGAAGCAGTCTTGTGGGGGTATTAATCACATTTAGTGATAGTTCTAGTTACAGTCGGTTTTGCATCTGTGATATGAACTAACGAGCATATTTTCATATTATTCTGACTGCGCAAAGAGTCTTAACTAAGACCGTTTAATAACCGGTCATATAATTTTTATCGATTTATAAGTTTATCGTAACGTTTACGGAATTTACCGAGCGAGAGTGCCAGGTAAATATTGTTGGACAATAACAGTTGTATCAGATGTGATTGTTTTTATATAGAACTTATCCTTGTCTCAGTGATTCCATGTAAAGTGTGACTTCTATATTTCAAAATTGTATGAACCCAAAGACAGAGAAGCTTAAAACATTAATTTTAACTTACATCAACGGTACTTCCACTGCCAAAGTTTGTATACTGTCCGAATTCGTAATGGTTATTTCTTTCAGAAATATAATTTATTTTGGCCTCCTGAAAAATATCATTAGCGTTACGCAAATAAATGACGTATTAGAATACAATCAGTAGATGTATAGCTATATATTCATCTCTGAATCAAATTTTACAGTTATATAGTTTTAGGTACACATGCAATAAGTAGCCCTTTGCATATAATAATGTATGCGTAAACTGTCTTTAAGCAAATTTTCAACAATGTTAGGATTTGGAGTCATTCATGTCAATATTACCAATTACTGGCATATTTCCTTATATTGTTTGATTTTATTAACCTGTCAATTCCATACTGATTAAACGGTCAATGCACAGAATATATTAATATCCGTTTACTGTTCGGTAATACGCCGTAAGATGTTATTAAATAAAAATTGTTTCTATGGAGTAGTTACACTGACCGTTATAGCGAAATAGGGTAAACTACGGGTATATATTGTCTAAATTTAATGCCCTACGTGTTGTAAGATCGAGACAGCGAATGTCCAGTATTTTTTCTTATTCATAACTATTTTCAACATTTTTTAAGTTATGGTTGTTCTTTCTGTTTTAATATGCTTTGCATTTTTTTGGTAAATATTATACTTGTTTAAGAATTAATATTCAAAATTCATTTGGATTAAAATCAATAAATGTCATTTCAGTGCCGTAAAATACAAAACGTGACAATTCAATGTTTCTTAGTTGTTTCATATCCGTGTAGACAATTTTGCAAACGCTTGACAATTTTCATTAAAATATACTTAAATATAAAGAAAGAATAAGCCTAAAAAGAATTTAAAAAGAATGGATCGAACTTCGGACCTCTCATACATTAGGTAATCACTTAACCGACTGTGCTATTGCGGATGTTACGAGAACCTACATTAAGCTAGTGGGAGTTTTCAAAATGTTAGTCATAAACTCCATATCAATTCTCGTAAAATAAACGGACAAACCCGACGTGGGATCGAATATTTAAATGAGTGTTATAATGTATTCATAATTTACAGGTCAATAAAATCAGACTATACTTTTTATGCACTAGACTTTTACATTGTTTATTCACATTTAAGTGTTTGCAAAGCCATTTCTATATATGTAATTTCGAGGGAATCATGGCAAAATGATTTGGGTGTGTAACGGTAGTTACAATGAGTAACGGTTAGGATACGACTGTAAATGTAATTACATAAGAAACAGTTACTGTAAGACATGGAAACTATTGTCATTAATTTATTAAAACTGAAGTCGTAATTTTATCATTGTAAACAAATAGTAGCAGTGGTTTTTATTTTTCTGTTGATATAAGATTCCATATAATACATGCAATACATACTTCGGTAACTTTTCTAATATTTTTCAGTAAAAGCTACTTAATTTACAGTCTTTGACTTTCTCCCCGTTAAATCAAGTCTTATTGTGTAAAGCAAGACACTTTAAGCGTGAAGTAAGGTCCTAGGAAGAATCAAAGGCGTTAATGGCCTCCTGACAGCTAAAATACGTTACCACCATTGTTGTAACAGTAACAATCATTTCAAGACGTTCTTTTCATGAAAAGTGCAAAAACACGACTTGCAAATCTAGTGAAAAGACCATGGAAAACAGCAGGAGAAAGCTTTTTAACCACTATGCAACACTTTGAAAGTTATTGAAGGGATAACTTTTTTTTAATGTGACTAGGTGTAGTCGAACTAATGAGAATTATGAGAGACATAGAGATATGAAAATCACTTTTAAATATCTCTTTATATAATAAGGAAGAAAACATAAATAGGTTAAACAAGATGTGATGGCATTCAATTTCAAAGGTGAAATATTTTTTAAAGCAACCTAAATGATACATGACATAAAATTGGCATTTTGTACATAAAAAATTCTAATTTCGAACCATTACTAAAGACATAACTACAGCTCATTTTCAGCATTTATTCTTCACTAACTTAAGTGTTGTGCAATATATATAGTTGGACAATACTGGCGATGATAAATGAAGTTATTTCTATTAAATCATGTTAAAAGTGATAGTTTGCATAACATTTATGGGTAATATTTGGATGGATGAGACTTTGGTAACGTACAAATATGTTAAATGACACAGCAAAAGACTAAATAATGTGTTACTTTCAGAAATTGAGTATATAACCATATGCATTGTTTGCTGTAACTAAGTTTGTTTTCTTTATTTTCATAATTTTTTCAAAAATAGTTAAAAAATGCTAGAATAATGTCAATGTAATTGATGTAACGTATGTTACATTTTGCTTTTAAAATGTCTTAAGTGATTATGTTTCTTTATTTATATAAGCTTATGTGATATAAATATAATATGAACCTCTTTTCAATTGTAAATATTAGGTATTTTTAAGATAATGCAATTTGAACGTTTTGCTTTATTATTATGAGTGGGTGGGGTAATAATCTTGTGTGTCACAAGTGAATAAATAATACAAAAGAGGCCAAACCTGTTATTATTCATTGCAAATTCTATTTTTATGAACACCAATACATGCTGGCTAAAAAAATACCAATCTATAACAGAGAAAGACAAGACAGTCGCCACATATTTAACATATTACGATATTAAATTACGATTTTTATGCCTGGACAGGTACTCGTAAAATACCTGCCAAAAGTCAAGTTTCCGTAGGTATATTTTTTTAGGGTTTTACTACAAGGTCCATGCATATATATTGATTGCAAAATACTAAAGAAAGCTTGTGTTGCAATTTGTTTGATGTCAAGCTACATATACTCATAACTTTAGTGGCCTATAGTACTGTCGTGTAAACAAACGTTTAAATAAAGAAACGCATAACTAGACTTTAAACTCCTCATTTTGCTCGTCAAGGTCTAGCTTTTTAACAACCAGATTCCACATTCCTGGTGATATTTGTCGATGGCGTTCCTCATCTAAGAGTGTTATTACACATTTCATTGAATTCCATTTCCGATCTTCAACCAAAGGTCAGAAGAATCTGTTGTGTCCAACATACGGCACATCACTTTAATTTCCACCTCGTCATTATCATCAAAGTCCATTATCATGCCAGGATATGGCATATGATCGTAAATGACCACACCGTATTTCCAATCACTCTGTTACTGTTTGATTACTTTGTTCCTCTTTATTTGCATCATTTTGGTGACCTCATTTGCCTATAAAACAGAAAATTATCTTATTTTGAGATACTGCTGAAAAATAATCCAGTATTTAATCATATCGAATATCATAATATATACACATGTAATAATATGGTTTCTTAATATTCACCAATGTTGCTTGATATCCGAATCATTTAAAAAGAGAAGAAAAAGTTTGATTATATCATTTACATAAATATGAAACATATTAAATGTAAATAATTCACGCCGTAACTTTATTGGTTTCAGTGAGTTAATTACTGTTTATTCAAATTACATCACATGTTGTTTAAACAATGCAAAAGCAACATCCAATAATAATAAATACATTTGTACATTTTCTTAAAATGTAGATGTACTAAAATAGTGATAGTTGGTTAGAAACAGTGGCAAACAAGACATCAATCTATGAGCTATCATTCCAGGAGTTTCAAGTGCCAATTGAAATAATTAGAAAATTAATTTGCATAATTTAAGTCTTTCTTTTATTTCTGTGAACATATTTTATTATAAACAAATACTTTATAACATGTATTTCTATCATTATAAACAATTTAAAGTTTTGATAGATTTCATCACTATCTTGTTTCCTTTATGTCATGATTTCTAGTTAAAATTAGTTAGAAAAAATATGTGTATCAATATTAATCTTAAAAGTTCCATTCAGTTTGCAAGTAAATAATCATGTCTTTTCTAAAAAAAAGTGATACTTATAATAATTTTATTTAGTCGTTATATTTGATTTTTGCATGTAGTTTCATTGTACATGTATTTGGAATTGCCTGTAGGGATTAGGTATTTTGGTTTCCATATCTGATATAGTTTCGTCATCGGCCCGAAATAGTTTGATCTTACTGCCGCCTCTTGACAATCATATGTTGGCATTCTGCCCTTTTATAGCGGCATCTATGCCGTCTGCCATACCTTTTCCGTGTGATGCCTCTTAGAAGTTCCTTGTAGACTTCAAAAACGCATACGTTTTCAAATGTGTGCTCCAAAGAGAAAAAATCGTTTATTTCGGTAAGTTATGATGTTGGGTCACCGCTTATGAAATGCACCGCCGTTAAATTTCTATTTGTGGTTATGTATTTTAAAACCGGATCTAAATGTGCCCAAATTGCTCCCTGTCCATGTTTAAACTGCCAGACACATTGCAGAACGTAACAACATCTTTATCAGTGTGTTTTTAAAGCTTATTTGTCTCCTAGTCGCTCCAAGGTGCATTGCTTGAATTTCATCTGCATAATTGAAACAGTAATTTTCAGAGAAATCAACATGAATACATATTTCATCTTGTCTTAATATAAGTAGTATTTCCCTAAAATATTTTAGAGATTGATAGCGATGCCTGATATTGAAAATATGTCTGCAAGCTCTTCTTACATCTTTATTGATTTCTTCTGAAAGTGTTTGATTTGTTCCCTGCTCATTTACTTTTATTGTTTTATATATAATTATTTTGTCTTACAATGTTCCATTCTGACCAAGTCACTTGTGTTGCTTCACTTTCATTAAGATCAGACGGGATCTTTTTTTATCTACACTCATTACATTCTCTATACATACAGTACATTTGAAACTTCCGTCGTCAAACACTATCTAGTTTTAAAGAGTTCATTAACATCTTTTGTTTTGCTCATATCATGGGTAAGTGCTGTTTGCTGATGAAAGAATGAAATATATTCCGAGAAGGTTCTATAATAGGACAAATGTAATCAAATTTAGGGAACTTATGTCCGCAGAATCATTAGTGGTCCTTAATAATCTGAGTACTTTCTTACACTTGATAATAATTTTTTTCCGAAATACTTGTCCCTAGAGAATATTATTATTCAGTGACTTACCCAGGTATCATATGCATGTTTAAATCCATGTTTGTTTTCGCCGTTGTAATCTCAAGCAGACGGTTTTTTTGTTATTTATTTTTGATAATACAGTTCACTATCGTTCGTACTTATTTACTATTGTCATTTGATGTTTATTTATTTTCTCTATCACTTAAATACCATGTAGCATGTAATATGTATAGGATAGATCATGAGTACCAGTTGGATGTGAGATTTATCAACGAGCGAAGCGAGTTGATAAATCTCACATCCAACTGGTACGAGCGATCTATCTGACTTAGACCACAGGTAGTTTTCTCTGTTTATGGTGAAGATTAAACATGCGTAAATGTTTTTTTCTCCGACAATTACATAGGGATATCCAAATATTTCTTATTCAATCTATTTGGCCTTATTGTAGGCTAAAAAAATGCACGAGAAAATAGCATTATTCATGTTCTTTTATAAGTTACTGAATACACACTCTTATGAATGATAGATTTCACATTCCATTTTAAATTTCTATCACAAAAGGTGCAGTCAGGAAGAATTTAACATTTCTGAATGTGATAACTTTACGATTTCGCACCTTGAGAGATTTTGTTGTTATTCCTGTTGATTCCTCATTTAAATGATTTAATGACATAAGTGCTTGAAAAAGAAGTCAAAAAGCATGACTGCTTACCGAAAAATGCTCTAAGACAGAAATCATGGGCGATGGCCTGTTAACAAGAGTGGGCTCGTTGGAGAAACTGGCAGGTAACTTTCATTAAATATTTTCCTTAATGCACAGGGATACACAGGCATAATTTTCATTTCTTCGTTTTGATTTTTTTTCATTTATATGTAAATGTCCTCAAAATGAATACACTAGGCAGTCACAGGAACAAAACATTTCTCCTTGTAAAGAATAAAATGGTGGTTTCCTAACCTGACCCACGCGGATCAGGTTAGAGCGTTAAGATTTCACAATAATTGTCACAGTGATATCTGGAAAGGTTAAAGAACATGTCAAATGAATGATTTAGGTTTGATTCAATAATACTACATCTACAATATATGTAATTGTAACTTCCATGGTTTGTTCAAGTCACATAACTAGTTTAAAAACTATTCGGTGATTCTGCCAGCGTCTAAATTTCTTTCAACATATATAGATATTTGTACGCTTCAAACCTAAAATATACACATGTAGAATATTTATAGAAAATCTTCATGGGACTTTTAAAAATGTCATTTTAGCGTGATTCGAGTACAAAAGATAAATTTGATATTTTTGCCATAAATTTACCTGAGTATCCCTTTAAAGAACCCTAGGGCTCAGGATATTTATTGGTAATGTTCGGCTGAAGTTGAAAATATTTTACTTGACGTATAGATTCGTTTATTTATTGTATGCTTTATATACATCCTGCATTGACTTTTTACCTCATTCATGAACTTAAAAAATATTACAAATGTGTTTCTGAAGCCTTAAAGTATAGCATTTCCCGCAGCCCAGTCACCACCCCCTTGCCCACCAGTGGAATCCCCTCTTCCAAAACCAGTAAATGAATGTACATCCGACAATTACATAGGGATATTTTAGCCTCTCTGACTGTCTGCTATTAAGAGTGAGCCGGGCATAATTCAGGATGCAATTATTGAAATCACAGTGCTTCAAAATATTAGCACAAAAGCGGTAGTAAAATTTAGATACAAATATAGATTTAAATAGATTGATGAACGCATTTCACTTCATTATTGATAGTTTTTTTCTTATTTACAAATACAGTATTTATTCTTGTAAAATAATGAAATGTCGAAATAAATTGGTCAAAGGACTTTTGCTATCTGTTTGTTTTTAAGAAGGGAATTACACTATTTACTTTACAATATAGATAGAATTTCCCCCGCATAAAGCGTGCATATAACGGGTTTTTCCTTTCAGTTGAATACAAACATGATAGTTATATCAAACACTTTACTGTGATGTGTGGGATTTATCAAACACTTTTTAGCCTCTCTGATTGGCCGAGAGAAAACAGCTGTGGTCTAACTATTGTTACCGTTTCTAAAATATCCCAGACAATGACATACGTTTTCCACTATGTTTTTCTCGTGGTATAATTCTCCCAACATATCCACTAGTCAATGAAATACCTTTCCTGATCACGATTTTCACGTGATCCAATTCTCGTAACATTATTTTGTTTTCTTATCACGCTTTACCCGTGCGTACCCCAATTCTCCCAACGTGCCTATTTACCATTTAAATTACAGATAATGATATTAACAAGGTCTACATAGTTTTAAATATTGTGTTAAATTGATTGACATGTTATTTACTTATTAACTTTGTATTTATCTGTCCCCATCTATTTACCCATATTTCAATATTAAACAAAATGAATCATGTTATTACATGTCTGTAATCTGATATTAATAAAAGTAATTGTTGTTGTTGTTGTTGTTGTTGCTAGATATTTAAGTCTGTACCGGCAGCCAGTGTTTGATTCTTTTTCTTGCATATTACATATCAGTTATTTTCAAAACAAAAATTACGAAATCTGATATTCTCATTTTCGCACTTTTTTCTTATAGTAGCGTATGATCTTAACGCTAAAATGACGTCATCCTAAGAACGCAATTTTATTCATAAAAGGCGCGGGGCAATGACGTCATTTAAAACACGCGTATTGTCTTACACCGGTGTAAACGGTAGATAATCCTGTCTGACATGCAAGAAACGTGTTGTTTGCAACTTCAGTGCAATATTGCACATGGTGTATTTTACACATACATGCCTGTCTGTCTTTTTCCCTAAGATTTATTGTCCAGAAAGGAAGTAATTCACAAAATGAACTGTAAGAAATTTTGTTATTTTCCTGACAGATATTTTGCATGAAAAAAAAATCTGGAAAAAAAGTGATCCCTCGGAAGCATTAGTCACAACAAAATTACATGAAAATTGCAGGCTCGGTTTGATTGAGTCTGTACTTGATAGCAGAGACATAGATGTTATGAATGTCCCTGACGATAGATAATGAAAATGTGCAACATCCCTCACGCCCTAGCACCGACTTGAGCGATACTCAATTCTCAACACTTAAAGTGTTGGAATCAATTATCCCGAAAGAACAGAAAGATATAACAACACTGAAATGAAGTACGGGGAAACTTTTTACAGCTGCCAAAGCCGACATGAAAATATATGATATAGACAATTTTAAGGTATTGTACTCTACGGTAATGATAAAGGAAACAATTTAGTACGCAGAGGCAACTGGTAACTAACGATTATATTCTCAACCTCCATTTTTGAAATTTTCGCGCGTTGAAACTTGAAAAAAATTCATACACGACAGTTGGCTTGCTCAACCAGCATTTTTTTTTTTTTACAATGTAACGGTAATGATTCGGAAATTAGGGACTCTACGAATATTTATTTTATTGAAATCAAGGTTTTCTGATACAATTAAATTTATGTTCTTTAAAAAATAGCTAGATCTAAATGCACCATATATTTATCACACACCCGTGCCGATTTTGTGACTCCGTAAAAATGGTATTGCATGACCGTGCATATATTTTGACGTGACGTCATTAGCGTTAAACATACAAAGTGTAAATACGCGCTAAATATTAGCGTTATATCATAGGCGCGTCAATGAAAACTGACTTATAGGGGTAATTAAGGCACATATGGAACAATTTTTTATTAAGCCAATTGTTGGTTGTTTTTTTGGTTTTTTTTTTTTTCGTTTTTTTTTCTGCAAATCTTTTTAAATGTGGATATAGATCTATAAATATCTATAAAAAAAAATTCACCCCCATGTGCCGTACCCCTATGCGTGGGTCTACGGATACGTATCCCGCAACGCGATTGTTGCTTCTCGGCATTTTCCGCCAAACCTCGGATATTCGGCCGAAAAGAGATTGTTTAAGGATAGTTCTTTACTCAGATACTTAATAGATCTGTGTTTATGTTATCGGTGTCAAATACAACAGTAAGAATGTAATGATTTAAATACAAGATCAAATATCTTGTAGACATATATACCAGAAATCAGCTTAGTATTTTTTATCCTATTTATCCCAGCCAGGCCCTTTCAACATAAATTTTACGAAAAATAGCTATCCTTCGTATGTAAACAACATGGCTGCCCAGTGACATTCCATACTGAATAGTTTATAATTAAATTGCATATTTTATACTTTGTGAGATAAACGTTTTTAAAAGATTGTCTCAAAGAATATTGTACAATCAGGTGAAATGATAAATTAAATTGTGTGACAGAGTAAAGATTAATCCAATATTTTCCTACGTAATGTTTTAAGTGTTGAAAATTGCTTAGTTCGTACTCAAACAAGTTCGGACCAAGTAAATATTTTGGAATGTTATATATTTTCCATTAAAAAAACAGCTCATGGTGGTGTAAAAATTATTATCAATATTGTATTCTGTATAAATGATAAATTGTTTCATCTAGATTGAAAGAGGAACACACCAAATATATGAGATAAGGCTAAGCCTATATGAAAAAGGAAGAGGGTTAAAAATAAATCATTTGAGCCGTGTCATGACAAAACCAACATAATGTGTTTGCGACCAGCATGGATCCAGACCAGCCTGCGCATCCGTGCAGTCTGATCAGGATCCATGCTGTTTGCTTACAAACCCTATTACAAGAAGAGAAACTGGTAACGAACAGCATGGATCCTGATCAGACTGCCGGATGCGCAGGCTGGTCTGGATCCATGCTGGTCGCAAACCCATTATGTTGGTTTTGTAATGTCTCGGCTCATTTATTCTTCTGTTTTAAAGGTGTCTTTCTGTGTGTTATGCACTGCTTCTGTTTTCACTCAGAATACTCCACGCTTATTATTAGTGGATAATACGAAAAATTCGTTATCGGAATACCCAGCCTATTATCATTGAGTTACATTGAAAATGACGGCACCAGACTAGAATTGAGTTACATTGAAAATGACGGCACCAGACTAGAATTGACACTGAAAATTTCATTGATATGTATAGAAGTCTATAATTTATATTCTTTAATTGTTCTTCGATTTTCTTTTAACTGTACACGTGTAGTCTATAGCTTGGCAAGCCAAAGCCTGGGCCCAGTTCACTGTCCCGGCCTTGGACTTCCCAGTAAAATTTTAGATATTAAGCTTAAATTGTTATAAATTTATCATTTATTTATGGCTTTGATTCATTCTAAGGCGGAGGTGGACAAAAGGACACTTATTACTCAACTGGCAAGATGACAGATGTGACTTTGCTTTACAAAAACTGATGAAAATAAATCATTAAATGACTGGCACATATCAAATTGAATAATGAAACTGTAAACAATTGTTATGTTGGGACATATATCTGAATACCAAAACTAACTTTATGCTTTGATATCAATTTAATCATATAATTACAATACATGTATATCTGTTATACAGAAGTAACCATGGCAACAGGCACACCATCTCCAACACCTTCAGAAGACAACAGGAAAAACAATAGAGATGATACCATGTACAGTGCCCTTGATAAGGTCATGGGAAATTCTGTGCAAAGTTATGAGGACTTTCTAAACAGCTTTACTTTCCTTAAAACAGGTATTGTTGTGATTATGTTTGTTTTATCACACTAACTCTGTAAGGATCATGTGGCAACTTTCCAGCTTTACTGGTTTAGAAAGATCTCAGGTGTCCCTCTGTGCATTTTTTCAGGCACTAGAGGGCACCTGAGTAGAATCACCAACCTTCTGAAAGCTAATTGGATAGCTTCCTCATATGAAAGAGATCCAAAGACCCTAGCTGGATTTGAACCTACAGCTGTGAAGGTTGAGTGGTTTAAAGTCAACAACCTTATCTACAGTATTTGGCCACAGCCACCCCCTTCTTATAATCCATTAGACATTAATGCTTACATTATCTCTATATTCAAACATTTTTTTACCCTATTAACCCATAAAATATGAATTATAATAAAATAGATATAATTATAAATATAGTTTTCCATTTTAAGCATAAGTGTAACCATATTTTAATGTTCTTCTTTACTGTATCAATTAAATGTATAAAGAATTTCTGTACAGTTTCCCTGAATCAAGAATTTAAATAGGTTTTCAGTTTTTATCTTCTGATAAACCAATGTTGGTGAGTTAGTTAAAGGTAGTGATTAAAAATTAATTGTCTATGGCTTATTTTATTCATATATCATTCAATATCTGATTTTTGCTACATGTATTTATTTATACTGTACCTATGTACCTCTTTCTGAATTTCCGGTTCATTTTTGAGTCATGTATATTAGAACAGAAAAAGGCATAAGTAGCAACAACAGCCAGACTATGAATTCAGACTGCATGTTTTGAAAAATGGGTATTTTCTGTTAATTTTGGTAAAAAAAACTATGATTACATTATTAAGTTGTTCTGTGCACATGCATGTCTATTTCAGGTTTGTTTTGTGCATATATATGTCTAATTAAGGTTTGTTTTGTGCATATATATGTCTAATTAAGGTTTGTTTTGTGCATATGAATGTCTATTTCAGGTTTGTTTTGTGTATATATAACAAATCGCTTTGAAATAGGAGGAGCGTAGACGATTACCGAGCTGCTTGACACTTCAAAATTTATTGCAAATGAACATCTATTTCAGGTTTGTTTTGAGCATATGAATGTCTAATTCAGGTTCATTCTATGAATGTCTTTGAATTTATATGAATCTTGGTCTGTCAGGTATGCTCTGTGCATATAAATATCTATTTTAGGTATGCAGGAGAAACAAGTTGTCAAGAAAGAGCAAGTTGATAAAAGTTCAGATAAAAGAAACAAAACTAGACTGTTGAAAAACAATGAAAATGCACCCGATCTAGTGAGTGAATCAAAGGCAAGAATTAAAGACTCACCTGTCAAGGTACCAGAATCACAAGATATCGAAGAAGAGGTAAAATGTCATTTTATAAAACTACATATACAGTCAAACGTGTATTAAGCGACCGCGCAAGGGAAACACACAAAACGGTTTTGCTTAATGAAACGGTCTCTTAAGACAAAGCATGACATAAAAGTCAAAATTTACCAATGACATCTTTCTTATGCGGTGGGAATGTTTTACAACTTAATTTTTTATATAAATGTTGAATAATTAGTAGGCTCGATTATCTAAATTGATGCCAATGTAAAAAATAACTTTTAGATATTTATTGACAAAAACAGTTTTGATCCATTAAGTACATGTTGACATTTTTTCCCAGAATTTTTTAACTTCTCCGTTTTTTTTCCTTGTCTCCAACACGAAAACCCTATTAGTAAAGGTGTTTTTTCTTTTGTTGCATTTTTTCATTCCAAATAAACAAACTTCATCTAATTTAATTGCTGATCAGGTTCAAGGTCAATTCAATGCAGTCTAAATTGTCAACAAGCGAAGCGTATACCACCACATCAGTAGGTGAGGAGCGTTGCATTCTTTATTCGATATTATTGATAATACATGTCACGCGTTGTACTTAACTTCATTTGCTAACGCTTAAACGGTTTGGGAAATAGAGTTTTTCACACGTTTATTTGTTGTGTTTTGATTGTTGACACTTTGTGACATTACGAGGCGGCGTTCTCTAAAAATACAATTATTTCACAAGTGAAAGTGGTCTCTGTTAATAAAATGATTGCTCTCAATTAGGTGACTAATAAGCGGTCGCTGGTCGCGTTGAGCAAAAGTCGCTTAATACATTAAAAATATAGAGAGAAAATGATCGGGGGAAATTTTAAAGTGGTCGTTTAAGACAAAAGTCGCTTAATACACATGTTGCATGGGCAAGTTAGACTGTACCATGCAATAGCAACAATTCAACAGGCCAATAGAGGGCTGTTGTCCAATTTTATATTACAATGCAGTAAATAAGGATATAAATTTGAAATATTTGAATATATTCTATATCTCCGTAGAAGTGGGAATTTTATAGATATTTTCAAGAACACAAAATGCAAGTGTAAATATACATGTAATACAGATTCTCACTTTGGAGTGAAATATAGTCTGTATTCACTACAAACTTTCTTTCTACTTTGCATTGAATAAAATAGTTTTCTATTAAACCAGTCATATGTTACCAAGACACTAATGAAAATGATGTTCTTAATGTCAATTAATTAAATCACAAAAGTCTTTGTCATATCTATGAATGTTTTAAATAGAAACCATTCAGTTTCAAACAGTATGATATGACAAATATACATCTCTCATTGATAACTTTCAATATCTCATTTTAAAAAAAAGTATATCATTCTTGAAGCATGTTTCATGATGTTTGGTGCCAAAATTTTTGTAAATTTATGTCTTTTATTTGCTTTTAATTTTACTGTAATCAATGTAAGAAAATATTTAAATATGCTAGTATCATTATGCCTGGATCTTTTTATGAAGTTTATTATTTTACAGATTTTATGTGAAGGGGACACAACTAGTAGAATAAACAAGACAAAAGTCATCAAAACAGGCTCATTGGTCAAGGTAACTTTATACCATACTGTGATCTAACTTCTCAGTTTTACTTCAATTTCAGTAATTTTAATGTAGTTTAATTGTATAATTATGTAAACAAGCAAGTAATTTGGAACAATATGTAAAGAGTAAAACAAATACAGTAATAAACTCACTAAACCGGACATGGTCAGGACTTGACAAAATTTCCGGAGTAACAAAGATTCAGGTTTACTGAGAATTAAGAATTAGTGGAGATCCAATTTTGTGGGTTTCTACTCAGATATAGGTGCATGTATGGAAAATAAAAAATGGAACTAATATCATGGTAACTTTGACAAAATTGTTACTACTTTTAAAATTGGAACTTTGCCAACAAATAATTTTAAATGCATTTGAAACCCCTCACCAATTATTTTCATGAATCATCTTGGAATTAGAACAATTGAAAATAGTTCTACGATGTGACCTTGCTTTACACAAAAACAGTGTATGAGGAGTAACAAATGTATTTACTTTACATTGGACTAAAAGTCTTGTTGATAGTATTATGATTGAAGTGACATTATGCTCATTATTTTTTCAGTGTCAAGTTGAACTAAATTGACTGTAAATTTCTTTTAAAATTTCAAAACATTGACTGTTATAATATGATTGACCAGCAGTTGATACTGGAAAATGTTAAGGATTAAATATAAATCTGCCTAAAATATAAAGGCTGCCCCGTATCCAATGGATATTTATTGAAATTGCCTTTTGTGCCATGTGAGTTATTTATCGTTCATGCGAAGTCAATTATAAAATTGAAAGGTAATTATAGCATAATGAAACTAATTTTGACTTTCACCTGTTCTCTCATTATAGGCCCTTAGATGGGCATCATGTCACTTTAAATACTAGGCCTGACAACATGAACCAATTCTAAATTCACACACTGACCATAAATTTGTTGTGTAGGTTTATATGGAAATACTGAATCTGTTCTTGTATCATACTGTTGAGTTTGAGGTCATTATCTGAAGTTAGATAGACAAAGTCAAGAAGTGCAGTTGTTCTTAACATTGTTTTTTTTAATACCTGCTCATACTTAATTTGTTTACTAAAAATGCCTGAAATTGTTTCAAGTGAACATTTGTATGAGTTCATTTGTGCTGCCACTTTAAATGGAAATGCCAGTTCAAGAATGTTGAATATCCAAGTGTTTTTTTGTGTGATTTCTTTTACTTGTTTCTATGTTTTATTCCTCTGTTTGGTGCAATTCTGAATTTAGGCATCTATTTTAATCTTGTCACTTTAGGTGCTGCTGGTTTTATCTTTTGTTGTTGTTGTTTTTTTAAAAATAAATTGCTTACTTCAGCAATTGGTACCTCTGTGCAAGGTGCAAGCTAGTTCCTGATATAATGCACAGTGGAGCCTACGAGGTCTTCCTCCACTAGTAAAGCTGTAAAAATCAACCATGGAAGCATGACTAAGAACCCATACAAAAATTAAATTCTGCAACAAATAGACAAGAAATCTGACCCCATACTATCACCAAGCTCTGATGGTTAATAAGATTTTTATGCCCCCACAGAGTGGGAGCATATAGCGTTGCACTTGTCCGTCCGAGTGTCCGTACGTCTGTCCGTCCGTCCGTCCGTCCGTCTGTCCGTACGTCCCGATATCTTGTGAACGCAACTCCTCTTAAACCGGATGGCAGATTTTGCTTAAACTTACAGGGATGAACAATCTTAATGTGTAGATGGTAGTAAAGGAAGGAATTTTTGCTGCGACCAAATTTAACAGAATTATGGCCCTTTGTTGATTTTTTCACTATATACAATGTAGAAATTTTGTGAACGCAACTCCTCTTAAACCGGATGGCAGATTTTGCTTAAACTTACAGGGATGATAAACCTTAATGTGTAGATGGTAGTAAAGGGAGGAATTTTTGCTGCGACCAAATTTAACAGAATTATGGCCCTTTGTTGATTTTTTCACTATATACTATGTAGAAATTTTGTGAACGCAACTCCTCTTAAACCGGATGGCAGATTTTGCTTAAACTTCCAGGGATAATAAACCTTAATGTATAGATGGTAGTAAAGGAGGAATGTTTGCTGCGATCAAATTTAACAGAATTATGGCCCTTTGTTGATTTTTTCACTATTACTATGTAGAAATTTTGTGAACGCAACTCCTCTTAAACCGGATGGCAGATTTTGCTTAAACTTCCAGGGATGCACAACCTTAATGTATAGAT
Source organism: Ruditapes philippinarum (assembly GCF_026571515.1). Taxonomy (NCBI): domain Eukaryota; kingdom Metazoa; phylum Mollusca; class Bivalvia; order Venerida; family Veneridae; genus Ruditapes; species Ruditapes philippinarum. The sequence continues at coordinate 62,440 of NW_026855725.1, read as the reverse complement.
GGCAGTAAAGGGAGGAATTTTTGCTGCGACCAAATTTAACAGAATTATGGCCCTTTGTTGATTTTTTCACTATATACTATGCAGAAATTTTGTGAACGCAACTCCTCTTAAACCGGATGGCAGATTTTGCTTAAACTTCCAGGGATAATAAACCTTAATGTATAGATGGTAGTAAAGGAGGAATTTTTGCTGCGACCAAATTTAATAGAATTATGGCCCTTTGTTGATTTTTTCACTATATACTGTGCAGAAATTTTGTGAATGCAACTCCTCTTAAACCGGATGGCAGATTTTGCTTAAACTTCCAGGGATGAACAACCTTCATGTGTAGATGGTAGTAAAGGAAGGAATTTTTTCTGCGACCAAATTTACCAGAATTATGGTCCTTTGTTGATTTTTAGTTTTCAACTTGTGGCACATGTAGTCCAAAAAAATATTTGACCTAGAGTCATAAGATTGACAGAACAGTGGCGTGTGGGGGCATCCGTGTCCTATGGACACATTTCTAGTTGTATTTCATTTAAACTTATCAGAGATTGATTGAATGCAAATGAAATTTTTGTTTTTATTTAGTTTGACAATTTTGTTGATCCTGTTGCCGATGGTGATGAAGATGATATTGATGACATTGAAGATATGTCTACACAAAGTTATTCAGCCAGTTTCAGTTCAGGTATAATAATCTTGTTTTCTCATGCAGTGAAAATCATATTTATAATGCCTTCAAATTAAAGTTATATAAAAAAAGTTTTGTTAACATCTTAATTGCACATTTTTTATTTTGATTTATATTTTTAAGAAAAGATATGATTGAAGAAATGTTAAGCATTTGTATAAGCTATCTGACTTATTATCTTGAGTTCGTTTTTTTTTTAAATAACATTTTAAAAAATTGACCTAGTGCTGCATTATAAGAAACTTACACTGGCAGCTGGTACAGACCGGAATATTTAGCTCAGAGGGTAACTGTTTACGCCGGTAACGAGGCTCTGCCAAGTTACAGCTAAACAGTAACCCGAGAGCACTATTTTACCAGAGAGCAATTTTCTTATAGTAGCGTATGAACTTAAAACTACATTCATAATGGTTAAATGATGTCATCCCAAGAAAGCAATTCATTCATAAAAAACTCAGGGCAATGAGGTCATTTAAAGCATGCAACTTGTGTTACATGGGGGGGGGTGAGTATAAGACAGATTTTTCTAGCACTGGTGTTAACGGTTATCCTGTCTGATATGTAAGAATCATGGTGTCATTCATGTTGCCATTTGCAAACTTTAACTTTGGTCTTAATTGTTTGAATTCATGGATTATCTGCATTTACAACAACCCTATGAATGAATCTTCAATTAAATCACACTGAAATTGAACTTGATCCATAATTAATCTTGACATTCAAGGTAAAAAACTTTAGATTTTGATGGATTGCAATTTTTGACTGGATTGGCTACATACTAGGCACAACAACCTTTATGACAAGATATTCCATTTAACGTCACACTGAACTTGACTCATAAACATGATTTTGAAGGTCAAATTTTAGAATTTGTTTGAGATTTTCTGTGACTCAATCTAACTTATTACATTGTAGTTATTTTATAATGTTTTAATGTATTCTTGTCACCAAAAACATACATGCAATGTTAATTTGATAAAAAATATTGTTAGAATATAATATACTGCAGGAATCTCCACTAGAAACAGTGCTGCCAGAGAAATGGTTAATATTGTTCCTGAAACAGTTCAAACAGTCCAAGCTAGTTCAAACAGTTTCAATGATGATGGTGATGTCACAGACATGCTCAATACACACTTGTCTTTAGATGAAAATTCAACTGATAAATTATTATTAAATTTTCTTGCTGATTTACAAAATGAAAAAAATGAGCAGACACCTGGCAATACATCACAATTAGAAGCTGCAAGTTCTGAAATGGACATAGAAAACTTCTTACATAAAAATAAAGAACCTAAAAAACAGCATACTCCAGAGGTGAAAGAAGCTAGTACAGAATCTGAAGATGTAAATTTTAACAGTGATGATGATGATAATGATGCTATTGATTTATTGTGTGATGACTCAGAGACTAATGATGTTAAAGTGAAAATAACTGAAGAGGATTTTAAGACAATGAAAGTACCAGATCAAAAGGTGAAAGCAAGATTAGATGATATATACAGGAGCAGTTTACGAGATTCTGAAGGTAATGTGCAGATTGTGAAGGCAAATGAAAACACATGTATAGAAGAACATGGGGCAGTTGATTTTGATAAACTTGTGTTTCCTGGTCAAGTAGAAGAGAGAAATGATGAACCTGGTGTTGAGAATGACAGATTACTGGACTTTAAGGCAACTTTCAGAGAATCATCAGTGAACTCTGACATACAGGTAATACAGGTAATTGACCTATATGGCAACAAGAATATTTAAAGCTACATTTGATGAATTTCATTAAAAAAAAGCAATAGCTTCATTTCATTAAATAAATATGTTTCATATTGACTCCTGTTCATATTTTGGTGTCCAGACAACCAAAATGAGTTTTATAAGCCATAATCTACAACCTTATTGTGGCGAAATCGGTAGTACAATTTCTATTTGCATGAGAATCTCTGCCTTTAGGTCATCTGTACATCAATAGAAAATCAACAAGCATTTAATTTAATTTAATTCAGAATTTAATGGTATATTTCCGCATTATAATGTATAACGGATGTTTTCATACAAATTCAATGTTTTTCTAAAATGATTACTTTCTTTTTTGTAAACGACAGGGCTATTATGCACTGTGAAACTAAAACAGTAAAAGTTTGTTTGCACAAGAAGATCTAATATTTGCTGTGATCCACATGGTTACAATTGATTTTGACTATTGTGACATAGCACATACACAAGCTAATTATACAAGTCTTCATTTGCATGTTAAAATTCGTATACGAACTTTTGTGTTACCGTGAGGTTTTCCTTTTAAAATCATAACTTAAGGACAAATTTTAATGAGATTTACAACAATACTGTTTAAAATGTAAACAAGCCTATAGAATGCTTGGTTTGTAAGCTGACAGAAAAATATGTTAACATATTTTATTTAATGTAGCTTTAAATTTCTTTCTGATTTCACAATAAATAATATAAGTATGCCAATTTTATCCGATCAAAATGAGTAATTAAACAGGTGTAAATTAACTAATTCTACAAACCATTTGGTGATCTAATTACTTTATAATGTTTAATGTTGATGTAATAAATACATAAAACACTATTACAGTCTAGCAAAAAATGCTACTATTATGCTGTCAAATTTTACTTAAGATATATATTTTTTCTTTTCACTGTTACAAACTATTTTAAATTTTGAAATAAGAAAAGTAAAGCTATACTTACTTAATAACATTGATTACATTTGTATTCAAAGGAAATAGATTTTGATTTTAGTATGTAAATTTTTGACATTAAACAGTTTTGAATTCAAATTTTCAGCCAATAGGATTAAGGAGGCCTTTAGTCTTGGTATATAAACAATAATTTTTGCAGTATCATTTTTAGCTCGACTATTCGAAGAATATGAGAGCTATTGTAGTCGCCCCGGCGTCGGCTTCAGCGTCCGCGTCGGCGTCTGCGTTGGTTAAAGTTTTTTGTAAAGTCAAATATCTCAGTTATTACTTGAGATATTCAATTGAAACTTACAATACTTATTTATAGTAACAAGGTACATCTGATTGACAAGTTTGATAACTCTGCCTACAATATTGACAGAATTATGCCCCTTTTTAACTTAGAAATTTTGGTTAAAGTTTTTTGTAAAGTCAAATATCTCAATTATTGCTTGAGATATTCAATTGAAACTTACAATACTTATTTATAGTAACAAGGTACATCTGATTGACAAGTTTGATAACTCTGCCTACAATATTGACAGAATTATGCCCCTTTTTAACTTAGAAATTTTGGTTAAAGTTTTTTGTAAAGTCAAATATCTCAATTATTGCTTGAGATATTCAATTGAAACTTACAATACTTATTTATAGTAACAAAGTACATCAGATTGACAAGTTGGATAACTCTGCCTACAATATTGACAGAATTATGCCCCTTTTTAACTTAGAAATTTTGGTTAAAGTTTTTTGTAAAGTCAAATATCTCAATTATTGCTTGAGATATTCAATTGAAACTTACAATACTTATTTATAGTAACAAGGTACATCAGATTGACAAGTTGGATAACTCTGACTACAATATTGACAGAATTATGCCCCTTTGGAACTTAGAAATTTTGGTTAAAGTTTTTTTGTAAAGTCAAATATCTCAATTATTGCTTGAGATATTCAATTGAAATTTAAAATACTTTTTTATAGTAACAATGTACATCAGTTTGCAAAATTGCATAACTCTGCCTGCAATATTTGCAGAATTATTTGCCCCTTTGAAACTTAGAAATTTTGGTTAAAGGTTTAAGGTCTTCAAAGATATTTACTTGAAACTTTACACATGCACTTAGGGTCATAATTGGAGGGTCATAATTGTATGTCACTGACCAAGTTCCATAACTCTATCTTGCATTAAGGCTGATTCATATCCCATTTTCTACTTAGTCTCTTGGTTAATGTTTACATGCAAGTTTTACATATCTCAATAACTATTAAAGATATATATTTAAAACTTCACATATGCATTTAGGGTCATAATTGTAGGTCACTGACAAAGTTCCATAACTCAATCTTGCATTTAGGCTGATTTTTCTCCCCTTTTTATACGTCCGTTTGAAAAACGGGACGTATTATGGGAACGCCCCTGGCGGGCGGGCGTCGTCCAATTTTGTCCGGAGCATATCTCCTACATGTATGGAGGGATTTTAATGAAACTTCATAGAAATGTTCACCACTATGAGGAGCAGTGTTGCGCACATAAACCAGGTCTCTAGGTCAAAGGTCAAGGTCACACTTAGAGCTCATTGAAAAATGCTTGTCCGGAGCAAAACTTCCACTTGTATAGAGGGATTTCAATATTACTTGGCACAAATGTTCACCATTGTGAGGCGGAGTGTTGCGTGCAAGATTCAGGTCCTTGCGGCCAAGGTCAAGGTCACACATAGAGGTCAAAGTTCAGATAAAAATTTGAAGATGTGTATATGGACCATTTAGTCATCATTTATTGAGGGATTGTAACACAAATGGTCATTATCAAGACTATGGCTGTGATACATATAATTTAGGTCAATATATACAAGGTCAAGGTCACTAAAGATGATGAAATATCCAGATTTTGTAAATAGAATTTAATCAAAGGGCGACAACAAAGTTATTACTTTGTCTATAATGACTTACACAATTACTCCCCTTGATCTACTTTCACTTTCAATTCTAAAAATAGAATTTAATCAAAGGGCATAAAATAATCCTCTTTCTTGGACTTGAGTATGTTCTAAAGAATGTAACATTTATTTACACATGTTTCATTCATTGGTCAAGATTCTTAACTGTGATAACTATGGTGTTCTGTAGACTTGGTATTTGTTCATAAAGATCATACAGTAATTACCTTATCAAATGTAAATACTTTCTCATAGAAGTTTAATTATATTTTTATTTTCAAGTAAATATCAGTTCAGCTCATTCAAAGATTAAGAATTGTAATGAAATGTATTTCCCTAGAATAAAATCTTAAATCAGAATTTTTTAGTTATTAAATTACAATTACATGTACTTTTTATACGCCCGTTTGAAAATGCATTGAGGGATTTCAATATAACTTGGCACAAATGTTCATCATTGTGAGGCTGAGTGCCGTGCATAAAATTCAGGTCCCTGCGACCAAGGTCAAGGTCACACATCCTGTGCATATCTTCCCTACTGATTTGTTTTAAGGTTCATTTAATAACACAGTGCCAAGGATAAAAACTTGCTTGCTAGATAACACTTATCCATAATGCCCCCTTCTCCATCTAAAGCTTTCGTAAACGGGCGTATTTTGTGACTATGGCACCCTTGACTTGTTCAACTTAGAAATTCATGGTAAAGTTTTGCTTGTAAGCTGTTATCTCAATAACTACTGAAGGGTTTGTGCCTTTTTTGGGACAATTTTATGCATTCATAATAATACAGCAGTGATTTACTTGATAAAACATCTTAATAACAAGCCTTTGTACCTTTTCTGTCAAATTTATGTATTGATAGGTAATTAGTATTATTATACTCAATAAAACACCCTTGTGACATTACCTTCCGAATAGTCAAGCCAATACTGTATAATTAGACTCTCTCTAAGGCCTATAACATGAATTTATAAAAAAAAAATAGCCCTTTTGTGAACTTAAAAAATTTAAGATTATCAAGGCTCTTTTACTATCAAGCACTTAGAATAGTCGAGCGTGCTGTCCTACCGACAGCTCTTGTTTTTTTTTTGCCAGCCCACATTGGTTAGAGCGCAAGACTTGTAATCTCGAAATTGTGGGTTCGATTCCCAGGCTGGCCAACTAAAATTACTAATCAGTCTTTCAGATGAGACTTTAAATCGAGGTCCCGTGTATGGGTGCTTTAACACTTGGCACGTAAAAGAACCAGGGGAAGCTTCCGGAATTGGGACATCTTTCTGTATCTTGCACTATCCTCCAAAAAATAAAATAACTAATACTCTTCTGGAGGATTCGACCATATGGGCAACCGGTGGCGAGTATAAATAAACTCAAATACACACAAAGTATCACAGTTTTATCAAAATTTATTCCATTATAAACTGTTTATAGAAAAGAACAGAAAAAAATCAAATTATAGGATTATATTTAGCGGGAAAGTTTAACACCCAAAAATACATGTCAATATCCCTTTCTTGCTACTTTGCTTTCACCATAAGATAATGCACTATATAAAATATTTTTACCTTTTGTTTAACAAACAATGAATATAAACTTTATAAAATAATGTTGATAACATGTTTTTATTGATTGTAAATATATTTCAGGTAGAGAGCACAGATCTTGTCCAGCCATTCAAACTAGATGAAGATTTTGACTATGATAATGTAGTGCTTACTCCAAAATTTAGTTCCGAGGATCTTCGACAGATAAAACTGACTGTAAAATCTCAAACTGCAGTCATGTGATCATTTTTGTATGTTCATGTTAAACATAAGTGTACATTCCAGTTTTGACTCATTTTTGTTGCGTCATTATCTCCCTTTTTGACATCTAGTTTATTAAGTTTATTTCTGTCAAAACATGTGTTTTTATTTATTAATTTATTTATAACTGTCATATTGTTAGAGTTTTCTTTCAGTTTCATATTATCATAAATATTTTCTATTTTTGAATTAAATTTTAAGTATGCAACTTTTCATAGGATATTCATGTGTTTTCTTCTTCCAAAGAATTTGATTTTATGTAAACTAAGTGCTTGTTGGTACTGGAATAGCCCTAATAACTGTGATTCAGGTACATGGTAAAAATATGTTTGGAACATTGTTTTCACATTTACATCTCTGTGAAACATTTGCAGGAGCTAGTTAGGTTAAAGACATTATTGTTATAATGCAGTCATTCTTAAATTGACTAAAATGACATTTCAGATGGCTTAATCAATACCAGATGATTTTTTGCAGCACGGGTAAAACTAACAGAAACACCAGTTACAAGAAATCAATAGATAGTAGCATGTTAGTCTATTCATCATATAACTCCTATAAATTATACAATTAAAAATATTACTTAAAATGAAGGAAAAGAAATTTTCTTTTGAAATTATTCATGACAGTATTCATCAGAAACTTAAGACTCAACTTTGTGTGTTTGTTTGTTTTGGGTTTTATGTCACATCGACACAGAATAGGTCATATTGCGACGTTCCAGCTTTACTGGTGGAGGAAGACCTCAGGTGCCCCTCCGTGCATTATTTCAGGCACGAACGGGCACCTGAGTAGAACCACCGACGTTCCGTAAGCTAGCTGGATAGCTTCCTCACATAAAAGAATCCAAAGTCCCTGTCGGGATTTGAACCCAGAGCGGTGAGGGGCAAGTGGTTTGAAGTCAACGACCTTAACCACTCGGCCACGGACGCCCCAACACTCAACTTTAATTCCTTTTTGTAGCTTGTCTGTTTTGAACAGAAAGTCAAGCTAAAGCTTTAAAGTTATGCTTCTTTTTAACTTACTTTGCCTATTGAGTAGGATGATTTCCAAATAATTAAAGCTACCAACATGAAACTTAGGATATGTGCTCCTCATGACAAGATGCAACTAGAAGACAACGGGCATAATTCTGATATACAGTTGACTCTCAGTAACTCGAAATCCAAGGGACTGGGCATTTTACTTCGAGAGAAACGGAATTCGAGTAACGTGGATCTGCCGCCATTACGTTGACATTCGTACATGTATATACATGTGCCTGATTGAATGTGCAAAGAAGTAGGCTTGTTATTGTTGATAGCTGCAATGCTGCAATACATAACCCTTGCACATGTTTTTAATAAGCACCCATGACAATTCATTACAATAAAAGCACAATTAAACATTTATTTCAATTTTGAAGTGAATTGAAAGTACATAATAATGTTTGCAATATGATGGAACATTAATTATACAAATGTCATTTACGTTGATAACACACATCAATACCTAGGCTTTATTTGACTAACACCTGTCAGACTAGCACGAGTCAACTTTCGTTTGACAATTTGGTGAATGATACTTTCGATCAGATTTTGGATTCTTTACAATTGAATTAATTGAATCTTAATTTAGTAATCTAACTGTTAAAACCAATTAAATCGTAAAACCGACTAAAGCCACTTTAATGACGTGTTAATAATACATGATGACCGGCAATTAGAATAACTATGAAACGTGTGAATCACAAGTGACAACATCTCACCTTGATGTCTCCGAACTTTGATCAGTCGGTTGTTTTCACACTTCGACTAATTGAGATGAAAATATGTTGGACTTTAATTGACGGGACCGTATTTTCTTTTCGACTAAACAGGAATCTCGATAAGTCAAACTTTGATCTAAGCGGAGTTGAAATACAAAGATAAAGAAGGAAATTTGACGGGACTTTAGAAATTCTTCGACTAACGCGGAATTTTGAGTAAAGCGATTTTGACTTATTGAGAGTCAACTGTATATGTTCATTGAGTAATGGCCCTTTTTCCTTAGAATTTATTTCAAAATTGCTAATAAAGTAGAATGATTTCAAAACTATGAAATATATCAACATATTGCTTGGAATACAATGACAAGCTATATTTGTGAAACAAGGGTCAATACTCTTACAGCTTTATTTTTGGAGTTACATTGTATTCATGCCCCTTTTTAACTTGAATATTTGCTTGTTGTTAAGTATCAAAGCTACCAACATTTAACTTGGTATACTTGATAATCATGACAAGGCATGATTGTAATACAAGAAGCATTGTCCTAAAAGTAATATTTGTAGCAGTTATGCTCCTTTAAACTTACAAAATTTATGAAAACTGATTATCCTTTAACACTTGATGAGTATTTTTGCTATTTTTACCAAGAAATATCAAAACAGAAGTATCCTTATGAATGAAATAAAGTTTTTGTGACATTATTAAGCTCCTTTAAGCACAAAGTGCACAAAGGGTTTTTCTCATAGCAATGTGTCATCATTATCCATATTGTCTTTAAACAACAGTTCTAGTCTGATTCATAGTAGGCCTCAAATGGCCTTAAAAATAAAATCTTTAGAAATCTCCTGTACCATGTAGCATCGCCTTTTGTCGCCCTAGGGTCAAAATTGGCCTCACTGGGGGCAACTCGTCTATTTAGTGAATAAAAATTTGTTTTAGTTTGATTGTGTTGAGAGCTGTAAGGTTATTAAAGCACCCTCAAATCTGTTTCTGGAATCATCACTAAGCAATAAATGTAAAGTTTCTTGGTCAAGGAAACAACAACTTCCCTGTAACAGGGTTTGAGCCCAGGCAGCCAATAATTTTTAGGTCACTAGTTTAACCATTCAGCTATGCCACCATCTACTTGTCTATTTGGACTTTTTTGTCACACAAATATAAGTCATGAAATAACAGCCGAAAGAGCATGTCACATCATCTTGTTCTCTACAAAAAGTTAAATAGATCATGTCTCTGGGGTCAAAATTGGCCTTGCATTAGGGATTACTTAGTTCAAATAGACTTCTATAGGAAAACACACAATTTAAGTCTTGCAGAAAACTACAATGCATGAAGCATCTTTTAGCTGACCTGTACAGATATTTTTATGTCATGCAGCTTGGGTCAAAACTGATACACCCAGAAGAAGTATAGACTATTTAAAAAAAAGTGTTATAATAGATAAGGCTTTTTCTTGAATTTTATCTTGAATTTTATAAAAATAATAATTATGTAAATGTTATCAAGCAGTTGTCATAGCAGATGCATAATTACTATTAATTAGTGATAAATAAAGATTTTTGGCAGTACTCTATAATAAAAAAATGAAATTTGAGATGTGTAAAACATGTAGCCGTATGTTCCATTTGTGTGAACATAATAATCAACAAATAAATATTGTGAATAAAATATATTGAATTTACAATCAAGCAACATCACAAGGGAAACACCAAAAATCATCCTATATTCAAGATACATGTATCTTTAAGTATTTCTGCTCCCATTTATTAATAACATTGGTCCTGATGAAGATCAAGTATTGACCGAAACTTTGTTGACACTAATGAAATATTCTTAACTTGTCCTGGTGTTGACAAATACATTTATTACTCTTTTATGTTTGATTAGTTTATACAAATTTATTTTAGTTCGATTGTGTTGGAAGCTATAAGCTTATTGAAACACTCTTGAATCCGTTCCTGGAACCAACCAGTACTAAGCAATGAATGTAAAGTTTCTTGCTCAAGGAAACAATGGCTTGCCCCTGATAGAATTTGAACTCACGCGGTCAGCAATCCTTAGATTACTAGTTCGATGTGTTAACCAGTCTCGGCCCCGCAGCCACTCTTTTATCTTGAACTTACATTGGTTTATTATACCAATCAGACTCCCATACTAAAATTTGGGGAAAAAACTTCTGATAATCCATTACGTACAGGTTTGATTTTTTTCTCCAGATTTTTAAGCTCCTCCGTCTTTAAATTTAACTTGTCTTCAATGTTTCTTGACACTTAATGTTAACTGTGATGATTTCAAGGGTTAATTCACTGGACTCTAAATATCAACAGTGCAGCATAATATTATATGCTTGCTTGATAAAAAGATTGATCACAAATACAAATGTAGCCGTCTATTTAGAAGTCGCTGGTTGCAGGGAGCTAGTCACTTCACACATAGAAATATAGTGAGAAAATGGGGGAAATTTAGTGGAGGCTAAACACAAAAGTTCCTTACTACATGTGGAGGCTTGGTGCGAAAGAGTTGTAACACATGTTAGATAAAGGAGTTACGACCCTTTCACACCAAGCTGTTGATGCAAGAAAATAGTTCTTATATTGCCTATGATGGTTGTACCCTTACTTTTGTGTGACAGTTCTTTTACCATCGTATAGCAGAAAGGGAGAGAGCAAATTGTGGTGGTAGAATGTCTAAAATAACAACAAACTTTGCTTCAAGTAAAACAATATCTTTATTTCAAAACAAGTTCACAAATCAATAATTCCAATATTTTTTTTCTTTCAATAAAGTACATTAATTTCTAAGAATAATACTATAAAAGATAAAATGTACATCACATGGTAAAACATTTAGCTTAAACACTACTTGAAATATTATTTAAATAGATCACTTTTTCCATCCACAGCAAAAAATTATAATGGTAAAGCAATCCTAACATATCATACATTATTTTAAGTTTTAAATAGTTTTGCAGAAATCTGTAAAAATAAGTAAATTTTGTCCAATTTTTAAGAAGCAACTTCATATTTTTACTGATTTGGAAGATGAAATTATTACATAACCTGCAATGTTTGTTAAAGGCTGTAACAGCATTGAATAAAAGACTTCCTGAAAATTATAATGGAGGAATATAGCAAGCAAGCATACTTTTTAAACCAGAACTTGCTCCTTGATATTGATACATCTATGCAATACATTTAACTTTTCTTTTTATTTGTAACTCCATAATATAATAGAGCAAGAATGTGATTATTAGAAGTTTTATATATCAACCTTTGGTTATTACGATAACCCTTGTCCTGCTGAACTTACATAATTAATTTGATTGGCTTTAAAAAATTACTACTGGAACAGTCAAGCTGAATTTTAAGGGATTTTAAAAGTAAAATACAAAAACTGAGTGTCCAACTGAAATTTGCTGGGATGTTTATTCCAGTAGGTGAAGAATAAAATTAAATTCTTGTGGGATAACTTGTAATTGAAGATGAATAATTTATAATGACAAACACAGTAGAGCAGTGAAGTTTAAATGCATGTATGTATGTAGCTACTTTAAGCCATGCTGCTTAGAAGTAAAAACATTGGTCCCAAACATAGAAAATAAAATAATGCACTGCAAGGGAAGCAACTCATACAAGAACTTATTTAGATTTAACAAAGATTTACTCCCCTTGTATTTTAAGATAATAATCTCCAACATATGGTTTACAGAGAATATGCTTGAAAGAAATATGAAATGAAAACATACTTTAAACAAAGGTTTTGTGTATTTTTATTTTATCAAAGTACATCTTATACACAAGTGTACAATCTTTAAATTGTCAGCCATGACTTCACATGGCTGTCATGACATAAAAAAATAAAACAATCTTTAAACTGTTAAATATATCAGTTTTTGAAGTATCTGTTTTCTGAAAATCTGCACTGGAAATAGCAAATTTTCCTCTTTAAGTGAAGTCATATTAGATCAAATTAACAAAACATAACAAAATTCTCTTTCTTTTTTTTTTTATTAATGTTAAAATTTAAGAATTTTAGAGGTGAATATTCGTTTTTCTTGTAAATTATCAAGACAAATTTAAACACAATGCAAATAATAGAAAATTGAGAAGACTTTATTCCAATTGGAATCTACTTACCAACAAAAAACAACTATCTTTGATGTTTAGAATCTTCTCTAATTTGTTCTTGTAGGAAAGAGAAAAAAATACCCCTGAAGTTTTTCCTTTTATTTCAAAATTTTCTTAACTCTGATTACAGCTTTCCCATTTCTATCCTATCATTAGTAAAGTTTTAAATTTGAAACTGTCGTGTGCATTAATCTATGATTGCTTATTTCGCTGTTATTTCTTCTGGTTTCGTTTTTTTTTGCCTATAATTACGCATGTGCAATTTGGTTTGAAGATTCACTAATGAAACTGCTGCATGATGAGTTTCATTATGGTAAAACAACGTCTCAGGGAAGTCAGTGTAAGTCATTAATTTCAATGAAATACTAATTATAAAATAAAGGATAGCATTGTAACATGGAACATGAAGGAAGCTCTATGTACTTTGTAGTAACAGAAATTACTTTAATTTAAGCCGTCAAGGAAGTGTATATGCATTTTGTCATTATATAGTTCTCTGAAATTTATCTTTAAAAGTGTCAGATCTAATATTATTGAAATATCAAATTATGCAAAAGTAGAATTTGTAAGAGCATGCTGAAATATTTACATTTCGCATGCCATGTTAACTATGAGCCTTACAAAGTTAGGTCTCTGCAAACAAATATAGTATTTATTGTTTATAAACTTATTTGATTCATTAAATGAAATACCTATAACAGTTCATATACTTCTTTCATTTAACAAAATTGGAAAAACTTGTTTCCTTTTTTTAAAAAAGCATTACTCAGCAAAAACTTGATAATTTAAAACAATATACCACATGTTAAAACCTAGGATATAGTTTCATTTATTACATAAAGGTCCCAAATGATTTGACTCTCTTAAAGCTACCCATAAAAATAACCTTCCCAGGTAGACTATATAAAGTCAACAGGCAACTTCCATGTACACTGCAGAGAAAATCTCTCATTTAAAATTTATTGGCACATCCACCACAAAATTTTTAAATGGGAGTTTTTTCAGACTTGTCAGATGTCCAGACTGATGTGTTCTGTTCTGGTGATATATATAGGTCATTCTAACTATACAACATTAACAACATCATTGTTGTAATGTCAGTTTTTTTTAATGAACCCTTTTTCTTCCTCATATCAATTAAATATGTATTGTTAAATTTTTGCAATATATCTTAATAAATAAAATCATTTCATAAATTACAGTTTTTACAACAATTTTTGAAGGTTTTGTAATTTTCTGTTAATAAGTATTGAAAGGTTCAGTAGAACCTCTTACATTTAAACAACTAAATCATCAAATAGTTGTAAAACGGTAATTTATCTTTCTTAGATAATTTCTAATACAAAATTAAAATAAACTTAACTAGACAATTTAATTACTATTTGTTTCACAATACAGATGCCAGAAGAAATAACAGGCATAGTGAATTAAAAGATTTGTTTTCGTTTCTCACATTTAAGCAATTCCCAGGGAAAATGGTTCCATAAAAAACTGCAGAATGCATCAAAAGTATCATCTTGAATTCCTAACACCGCCTTTGAATAAAGACTTTATTTTTTCCCCATTAAAATTAACATGCTTCTAGCTGCAAACATTTCCAATTTTCTCATAGAACTTCATTTTCAGAAAGGCATCATGCAATTTACAACACTAATTAAAATAAAAGGCATAACAAAAATTAATAAAGATGTGTTTGCCAATTACCTTACCCAATTACCTCACATTCTTGAAAGTTTCAAATCTGCTGTAAGACGTAAACCATTACTTTATAATTATAAATTACATTTTTTGAATGCAAGAAAGTGAAACATTATTATTAGATTTTGATATTTGCATGTGTTAGAGGGCTTCCAAATATTTGATAATATCTATAAACTTGGATGAGAACTTCAATTAGTGGAGAACAGGTGTTTTATATTCATAATGAATCAATCAAGTCTCATATAAACATACATGTCATAGTTTGTATATAACTGTATAAATCAGATTACTATCTTTTATGTTTTTTTTCTAATACAAACAAACAGGAAAATTAAATCTTTGAGTCTGACGTGAAACAGAGAAGGTGAGCTAGGTGCTTACATGTTATCGTATGTAATGTTAACATTTGCAATTTTACAATATACATAGCATACTGTATGAATTATATATGCACATGTGTCAAACTTAACCTTTAAGACAGGACAGGATTTCTTCAGAATTTGTGAGATCATTGGAAGTAAACTTTATATTTTATCTTAATCTCAGCATTCATGAATCACATTTCATTGGCAAGTGACATTTTCTCCTCTTTTCAATTTAGAAATTTAAGTGAATTTACCCCCTTTTTTAAGAAATAAAATTGACGCAGTAAGCATTTTATATCATTAACATTAATTTCATACATCTATATTACAATTATGATATAACAATTTATGTAGGACACAATTTATTTAACATCTTATTTCATATCAATAATCAGTATATTCATTTAATTAGGTAAAGTATCTGATACAAGAAAAAAATGACGAAACATGTTTTACTAAAATAATACAATATTGAAGAAAAAAACATTTGTGATGGATTTCAAATAATCACCATTAGAAACAACTTAAAAATAAATAAATGACTAGAACTTTGGCTTTTCCTTTGAAAGCTCTCAATGTTTTCATTAAACATCATCCTATTTAACTGATATGCTATCACTCAATATGAGTAGCATCTGACATTTCTAGTCCTTGTGGATGTCATAAAATATCACAATTTGAACATCAACATTCTTCCTGGTTCATTTAAATGTCAAACAAGTGTAGCTATAGTACCAGTACAGATCCCAAAATTGTCACACTTTCCAATGACAAAAACTTTAATAGTTAATATAATATCGGTCCAAAAATTGTTGATAAATTAAATTCAACTTGACATATGGCTGGTAAACCAAAAAATACATTACATTCAGGTCCCCCATCTTTTAATTAATTTATTCATTTTTATTTTTTTGAAATACAAATTTTAGAGAATTCAAAAACCAAGAACAAGATTTTTCAGACCACAAGGACTAAAATTGTAAGAAACTCATGAAGAAGAATAAATCAGCTGTAGTACTGGTTACATCTTTCATATTCTTTAATACAGGTATTACATTTATCTGTTTAAATTACCAAAACTATGGAAGAATAAAATTTGGACAGAATCAGGACTGAAGCTACAAATATATTAAAATTATACCAAATAAATCATAATTAATCAAACAAAATGTTTTGTCTGTGCTCTAATTCAAATATATATTAAGTAGAAATAACGAATAAATATATCAATATACAAAATCAATAAATCATTTCAGATATAACAAAATGGTCTATAACACAGAAAATTACTTGAAAAAAAAGAGGGCCATGATGGCCCTGAGGTCGCTCACCTGTATATAGGCCCCCCCAACCCCCACCCCCCCCACTCAACGTTGCAGGGCCAATTTAACCAAAGGGCTTTTATTTGCACAAACTTGGTAGACACCCATAAGAAGATGTTTCATGCTAAACATCTAAGCTCTAGCTCATTGGGCTATTTAAAAGAAGATTTTTTTAAAGTTTTTACTATACACATATAGTTAAAAACAATGACACCCCTGGGGCCGGGCCAGTTATGACCCCAGGGTTTTTATTTGAACAAACTTTGTAGACACTTACTAGAATATGTTTCATGCTTAATATCTAAACTCTAGCTATTTGGGTTTTTTCAAAGAAGATTTTAAGTTTTTGCTATACACATATAAGGAAAATCAATGACCCCGGGGCGGGGCCAATTTTGACCCCAGGTCTTTTATTTGAACAAACTTGGTAGACACTCACTAAAAGATGTTTCATGCTTAATATCTTAACTCTAGCTATTTGGGTTTTTTCAAAAAAGATTTTTTAAGTTTTTGCTATACACATATAAGGAAAATCAATGACCCCCCCGGGGCGGGGCCAATTTTGACCCCAGGTCTTTTATTTGAACAAACTTGGTAGACACCTATTAGAACATGTTTGATGCTAAATATCTTAACCATAGCTCTTTGAGTTCTTTAAAAGATGATTTTATAAGTTTTTACTATATGCATATATATTGAAAATCAATGACCCCCCGGGGCGGGGTCAATTTTGACCCCAGGGCTTTTATTTGAACAAACTTGGTAGACACTTATTAGAACATGTTTCATGCTAAATATCTTAGCTCTAACTCTTTTGGTTCTTTATAAGAAGATTTTTTAAGTTTTTACTATATGCATATAGGGAAAATCAATGACCCCCTGGGGCGGGGCCAATTTTGACCCCAGGGCTTTTCTTTGAACAAACTTGGTAGACACCTATTAGAACATGTTTGATGCTCAATATCTTAGCCATAGCTCTTTGAGTTCTTTAAAAGAAGATTTTTTAAGTTTTTACTATATGCATATAGGGAAAATCAATGACCCCCCGGGGCGGGGTCAATTTTGACCCCAGGGCTTTTATTTGAACAAACTTGGTAGACACTCACTAGAAGATGTTTCATGCCAAATATCTAAGCTCTAGCTCTTATGGTTTTTTAAAAGAAGATATTTAAAGTTTTTTCTTTCGGTTGCCATGGCAACCAGAGTTCTGCATGGAATTAAATTCTTTGAACAATTTTTAAAGGTGACCACCAAAGGAACATTCCTGTGAAGTTTGGATGAAATTGGCCTTGTGGTTTATGAGGAGATGTCATTTAAAGTAAAAGTTTACGGACGACGGACGACGGACGACGGACGACGGACGCCGGACGAAAAGCGATCACAAAAGCTCACCCTGTCACTTTGTGACAGGTGAGCTAAAAATGAAATTACTAATGTATAGTTGAATAACACAGATAGATGTATGCAACATTATTGAACTAGTTGATCTATTATGCTAATGTAAAAGTATTGTAGACTCACATATTACTTTACTGTAATTGCAGACTGACAACAAATTTGAAATAATTGAGCCGAGAAATAATTTTCATGACATCATAATTTTACTCTGATGACATCACATCTGACATCATACAGTCATGTAAACATTCTTTTTCATTATTCTGTTCATTATAATGTTAAAGTTATGCTCCTGAGTGCTCAGCCTGTGTAAAATGTAAAATGAAGTGTGTTCAAATGAAATATATTGAATACTGAATACCTTAAATGGACTTGTCCATCTTTCAATTTAGACAAAAAACTATGGAAATTTCAAAACAAAAACTGAGTGAATGAACAGCTAACAGTGCAGACCATGACCAGACTGCATGGCTGTGTCGGCTTATATTGGTTTGCACTGGCCACACGGGTAGATTCAGTCGTCTGCTGGCAGGCTAAGAGTTTACACAATAAGTATTTAAGTGAATAATGGCAGACTATCGTTTGCTTAATTCTATAATTTTGTAATCTGAAATTATTGAAAGTAACAATTAGTGGATAATGGCTCTCCCAATACATTTATGTGATCACATAAATGACCCCCCCCCCCCCCCCCCCCCCCAAAAAAAAAAAAAAAAATGTTTTCACAAAAAAAGAAATCCACAGACAATTTCACCTGTTTTATATATAATATAATGTGATATATAACATTTAAGCAGGATAAATTACATGTAAATAACAAAATATCTTTGATTTCTATGGAGATTATGTCTTCTGATACATAGCTTGTTTTCTGAATAGACGAAAATATGTTATCCCTTTTTATTAATATAACAATAAATAACGAAAATATATCTCAGAACTTAGAGATGTTGTACTTGACAGATTGCTATAAAACTTGGTACATTCACATATTTCTTACATTATTGATACTGATCAAGATCTTGTAAAAGCTTGAACATTTTATCAAGATTATTTCTGGGAATCTAAAAAAACAAACTTAAAAAAAACAAAAAACTAAAAGAACACATTGTTTTCAAATTTCATCTTTTTTCGAAATTCATCTTTTTTGAACAAGTATCAACTTTAAGTGTTCTAGCAAAATGGGAAGTAAATCTGTGTGCTGAGCATATTTTGAAATTTATTTATTTTTAAGCTCTTCGCAATTCCATGCATTACAACAGAAGACTTAAATACACATTTATTCATATTTTATTGTGATTCCTCCTACTAAAGGCCATTGATATCAACTTTACATAAAAGAAAGGCTTGATTTTCATTAAACCCTGGAAAAATAATAAATTTCTATCAATAAAAATGCTATGTTTTATACTTTGAATAAGAAGGGGAAAATAAATTAAAGTATTGTTTTAAGCCTACATTCCTTAAATAATATGTAATAAAACTTAAAAATTACAATTTTATAAAGGAAATATATCATAAAACTTTACATTACATAACTATGTCTATAGAAACTCATTTAATATCATCAAATAGGATATTAATATTCTACATCTTGGGGGAAAAAATAATTTGATGTTAAAAGACACTACATTAGTATTAAAAATATAAATCTTTCGAGATTTTATTAAAACAGTAAAGATTAGTAAAGATAAATGTACGATAACAGTCATCAAGGTTAAATGCTTTCATAGTCACTTTTAAATAGTTAATTTCTCCTGAACCCCCCATCTCAACTCTGTCCAAATGCCAAACAGCTAATGTATTAACGACTATAGTTATTATTTTCATTATCATCATTATTATTATTAGCATTATTTATTATAGCTTTTATATTATTATTATTATTAATATTATTATTATTAGTTATATAATACAATGCAATTTGAAGTCAAATTAATTAAGACAGTAACTGCTTCATTGCATGTTAATAAAGAGGGGAGGTAATTACTATTAATGCACAAAGATGTAGGAAGAGTTATCTTTCTTCAACTAAATAGGCATGTTTCCAGTGAAGTACAGTAACATATGATGTCTTTGCCGAGCCTTATAAGAGATGACAGACACCATATCAGAAACATGCAGGTGCCTGGTTAAAAGTTAAAGCCACAAACTTTTCTGATACTGTACTTAATTCTTATTAACATATTAGAATAATTTACTTTACTTTTAAATTAGTTATTTCATGTAGAGGTTTTTTTTTTTTTTTGCACACTGCACCCCCCCCCCCCTCCTAAAATATCAGTTTCAGTTTAATATTATAAGCAATTTAATATGAGGAATGATTAGAGAGAAAATAGCAGGCCAATATTGCCAAAGAATGATTTGTTGAATAAACAATCAAAAAATCATAATATGTGAAATGAAAATGATTCCAGTTAGAAATGAAAGAGACAATTTTTTTCTAATAAAGTATGCTTTCATGAAAATGTAATAACAATTATGGATTTCACATCAATCTAGTTCCCTATGTAATATCAAATTGTGAACACTGATAATACCGGAAATTACATTTTTTTAATTCATTATAAATATCCTTCTTCCCTCATAGCACAATAAATATCATCATGTCAACAATGCAGTAATATTGCAATAATGTACAATAAATAATAATTCTCCAGTTATAAACTATAGCACACATAATCTATATATAAATACGACCTATATATATCTTAACATTTGAGAGGCAGGTTTAAAACACTGCCATTTGATTGGTTAATCTCAAGCTGAGCTTGAAAATTGACCAATAGACTAGTTTTAACTCGAGACTGTTTTTTATCTATTTTTTGATATACATTTCAAAGTTTGTAGATGAAAATATGAATATTGTATTGTCTATTGTATGTAATGATTAATAAAATGCAACAGTGAAACCAGAAACTTATATTATTAACTAAAACAGCAAGTAATAAAGTTAACAATGACGGAAAAAAAGCATTAATCAAATTATTTGCTTATTAATAAAATGTAAAATCATAAAAAGTAACAAACATTACGTAATTCAGATGTGCCTTAAAGATTCCTAAATTTGGAATGTCAGACCTTTTTTGAGGGGATTAAATAATTAAATAAAATACAGCGGAAAGTTTATGACCTTCACCTCTCAGCCACTTGACCCATCAACCTCATAACAGTAATGTAACCTCTGGATGACCTAGATTCATAATTATATTAAATATTGTGATTCTTTCAAGTTAGTTAGTTTCTTAAAAAAAAAAAAAAAAAAACACACTTATGTTTGGAATTATCTGTATTATTTTGTATAGGGTAGCATGTTTTACTGGCTAAGTAATTGAAATATATTTTGTAATTACTGAAATTTCAAATTAAGTTTTAATGTTTTCTTTGATATCAAAATGCTTCTGAAAAACCCACAAAAACAAGGTGCATCAAAAACAAGTTCATACATGGTCATTCTAATTAAAAACAACTCACCAACCCAAATAAAACAGACATGAATATTCTCCATAAATTAATCATGGCTGACATAACCATTGTCATAACTTTATGTGAATTTGGAACTTTCCATTGTTAACATGAGGGGCTTTATATCTGAATTATGTAAATTAAATTCATTTATAAACATTAATTTATGGAGACGAAAATTTGAAGACTTTGACCAATTTTGAGTCTGGTTCCTGAAACTAACCAGTACTTGTGCTATATCATGTAACGTGGCCATGACCTGTGTAGGGAAACCCATGGTTCCTGGTCTGATGTCTATAACTTAAAGATGTTAGTAATTAATGTTTGGAACTTATTATATACTGGTAGGATAAGTAAATGGATAGTTGTCACTTGCAACCAAAGAACATGATATAATGGTGATGTACTGAAAATATATTAATACATCATTAAATGTCTTTTACAATGAAGCTGTGATAAAAAATTTACTAACAATATCATTAAAATATAATAAAATTCATGTGCATTATTTACAAATGAACAATACATTATTTCAGTCACCGACTATACCTAACAAGTTATGTACAAATACATCAACAGATATTAATTATGTTATTCATTAACACAGAACACATATTTCACCCACATATTATATGTGAACATATAATCAATTCATATATCATTCATCTTTATATTATTCAACATTATTCTTTAAAGTATACTTAAAACAAAGAGAGCAGAAAAAGTTGTCAAGTAATGTATCATTCTGTGCACATTAAATCTGATATTTCAATATTGAGCCCTAAAAATTCAAAATATGTTCAAAAAGAACATGACAGATTCAAAAATTTTAATATCACAGTTCCCTTTCCCTATGTCTGCAGTAAACACAAAGAGAGCTGGATATTACTTTTTGAGGAGCACAATTATTATTAAATTTTACGTAGCACTGGTTGAGGAAGACTTCAGGTGTCCTACCAAACATTTATCTCAGGTACAAGAGAACACCCTGAGTACAACCGTCAACCTTCTGTAACCTAGGTGGATAGACTCCTCAAATGAAAGAATCAAAAGTTACTTGTAGGATTAGGAACTATTAGTAGTGAGCAAAGTGACAAGGGACAAGAACCACTTAACTACAGAGCCCCCTATAGCCAAATAAAAATGTTAAATACTGGCATGGTCACATGTCAATTTTGATTTAGATTTTGAAATACTTTAAATTAATTCTATAGCAGACAACATGGTTTTCTAGATGCAGCTCAACACTATTTTAACTCTGAGAATGCATCAACTAGTAATACCAGTTGAAATAATATACAAAACAAAATGTAAATCCGCAAAGTTAACAATCTTTGTGTAATTGAATATTTGTAAGGAATAATGTTACACTACAGGAAATAAGGAGTGTAGTGCTTGCTAATTAATGAGAAAATTAATTATCATAATTGTTTACAAGATAAAAGCAGTATTCTAATAAGAAACATGAAAAAGCTTGCAGATATGAACAGTTCATATACAATAATTATGTTAACTTAAATAGTTTTCTTCTCAAATATTTACACTATCTCCTACATGTGTCTGCCTATATAATCTTGTAGATTTTCTACATTATCTAATTTTAACAATTTCTGTGTGGTAAAGTTATCATTTTCAAAATAATCTGGAATATTACAAAAAAGTAAGAAAACACTGTCTTATATGATGAATGCTTCAATAATTATAATTTTTATTTCATAAATCTATGGAACGTCTCAAGTACCACTGTATAGAACAGTGTAATGCACTATTGTAATGTGTTTGTTAAATGGATGATACAAATCTTCAAACAATACCTGCAATTGTGCATTCAACAAAAATCAACAAAATAATTATAGTGAACAATACAAGTCATGAAAATCCTGAACGCAGGTTGTTTTGTTGTTGTTTTTTTTTTCCCCACGAAAAGATGATATCATCACTACAACACTACAGTCGTCATCTTCGACAAGATGTTTTACACATTTACAGAAAGGTAATCACACTCTTAAATGATATAAACACATTTCTCGTGCATCAAAAACACGTCTTTTATAATTAACAATAATGATAATAAAAATTGTTGGGACTGTGACTCCCGTGATGAGAGATCTAACTATAATGATCCTGGGCTCGGGCTTCCGTACCCACTTGATAGATCGTCACTCAAGCTGTTGGTCTGGCGTTTGATTTGTGATAACGCGTTATAATTGTAAGTCATGTTGGCAAACACCATTCTCTCTTCATAATCATATTCACACAGTATCTTATTATCACACAAATAAAATTTATCTCCTACACAGAACCTAGAAAATACAAGAAAAACTATATTACATTATCATTAATTTGACAAAATGAAGTCTTCAAAATAACATATTGTGCTATTAAAAGTAACGCATATCAATATATTGTTATATTTACAGTTCTTACATAATTCATTAAAAAAAGGCTTTAGTTACAGTATACAGGGACTACTTTAATGTAAAATATTATTAAACCAGTAAGTGTGCATAGAAATCAAATAAATGAAATAATATAATCTGAGAGGTTCATTATTTAACTCTGAACTCTAAGAAGATCTCACAAATCTAGAACAAAATTTTAATTGACAAGTATGGCTGGATTTTTTGTCAATAACAATTCTGACAATTGCTTATTCTGACAGTATTTTAACTTTATTAAAGCATACAAACAAAATGATTATCTAAACAAAAATACAGAAATCAAATTTGCGTTTCTCATCCTTACATATACCACAACACAATTAAGGTATACCTCAAATTTCCTGAACAATCATTGACAAATTGTTTTCATTGATATAAAAAATCTTTAATAAGAAGCTTATTTGTACTGCCTCTTCCAATTTATAGATAAGACAATATTGTAACAATTTGGTTTGTCTAAAATCACCTGCCTCTGACAACATCTGACAAAGAAAGTTACCTGTGATTACACATCTGACAAGCAAAGCACTCTAAATGATAGACATTGTTTTTTGCCCTCATCACCATTTCAAATGCTGGAATCATTTTAGAACATGCTGAACAGTATCCTGTTGTACCAAACAACCTGAAAACAATACAACATAAAACTTTGTAACACAACACATCTAAAACCTTATAAATAATTATAATTCATAGTTGTCAAATTTTCTTTATAACCAACAATATAGGAAAAACCAGGTACTAAGACTGACTCCATTCTGGTGGAATAGACAAATCATTATTACTAATGACATTTAAAGGGAGAACAACACAACATGTTCTTTGACTAACACAATATTAACATAATAAAGAACACAATATATTTGTTGATCAACAAAATGTCAACTTTGGAAACAACACAACATGTTCACAATGTTAACTTAGTAACCAACACATGCTCTTCCTATTTAACTTAGTAGATGACACAAAATACACTTTAAATACCACACTACAATGGCAACACAACATGAACATTATTATCATCATTAAACAAAAACAATGGATACTTCATAGTTGTACCAACATCTAACATGCTTTACATTATTCCCCCATTCAAACATGTGCATTATAACATGATGATAATGTATGGCATAAAAAATGCTTACACATTGTATGACATAAATAAACCAAATCACTTCTATGCTTAATGTAGTTCAGCATATCTTTATCAATTCAGTTAGAATGGTAATATAATGCACTATGTCT
Organism: Ruditapes philippinarum; assembly: GCF_026571515.1. NCBI lineage: Eukaryota > Metazoa > Mollusca > Bivalvia > Venerida > Veneridae > Ruditapes > Ruditapes philippinarum. Next base: position 37,511 of record NW_026855725.1, on the reverse strand, counting down.
AATTCTACTACAATGCACTTAAAATTAATATCTATTTATATACAAATCATTTTAATCTACATGACATACATTTCACAAATAATAGTACAAAACTTAATATAAACAATTTGTAATGATCTTTCAAATACTTTTAACATGATTGCCTTAGTGCATTATTACATAATAAGTTAACTTTGTGTTGTGCACAGCATAAAAACATAATGCTTACAAGTCATATGATGTAAAACTGACGTCAATAAACCAAATGACGGCAGGAAAATTACTTCCCCGCTCATGTGATGTAAAACATGCTCAATGTTGTTCAACATATCATTCACCTTTCAAATATTCTGTAATTACCAGCCTTCATGGTTACATTATTGCGCATTTGAGCTCAAAACTAAAACACACTCAAAATTGGGGACATATTTCTTACAGACTTATTATGATTTACGTAAAACAAGTGTTACAATATTTTACTATATTTAATTGATATTTTGATATTTATATTGACATTGATCTTCTATGTGATTAAGATTATTCAATATGATTTACATGTTTCTTGTAAATCAAACAAAATTCAAGTACAATACAGGTAGTTCTGTTTACTTATGATTTTATTTCGAAACTTCAAAAGAAATTAAAAACATAAATCATATAGCAGAATGCTGCAAAGTAATGAACATAGAAAGTGAAACTGAATACTGCTTCAAAAACATGAGTACACAATGTTTTACAGTTTTAGAAATAATAGATCATGTAGTTATTTTTACATAGCTCATGTTCAAATTATGACTTGTTACAGTAGCACTGGCAGTCACAAGTAGCTGTGTTTGATATTAAAATGAAAGTGTATGTGGTTTTGAAAGAATAACACAGTGCCATGTAGGTTGGCAGTCAGTCATAGAAGTGTTATGTTGTGTGGCGACTGGGCTTTTTTGTTTGGTAGTTATAATAACTGGCCTATGCTGTAAAGTGGTAATATAACTGGCTTATCCTGTAAAGTGGTAAAATAACAGGTCTATGCTGTAAAGTGGTAACATAACTGGGCTATGCTGTAAAGTGGTAACATAACTGGTCTATGCTGTAAAGTGGTAACATAACTGGTCTATGCTGTAAAGTGGTTACATAACAGGTCTATGCTGTAAAGTGGTAACATAACAGGTCTATGCTGTAAAGTATGCGGCGATAAAACAGAGTTGATCATCTTCTCATCTGAACATAACGCACAACCTGTTTCAGATGTTACAGTAACAGTCGACGGTTCGAAAATTAGCCAATCATCTAGTGTGCGCAATCTTGGTGCATTTCTTGACTCGAACATGAGGATGGAACAACATGTAAATAATGTCTGTAGGAACTGTTATGCACAATTAAGACAAATCGGTCACATCAGACCCTATCTTACTGTTAAAGCAACCAAATCTCTAGTAAATTCACTTGTTACTTCTAGGTTAGACTACTGTAATGCACTGTTATATGGAGTCTCTAAGCAGTCAATGACCAAGTTACAACATGTTCAAAATAAAGCAGCTAGAATTGTGACCAAAACACTCAAATATGACCACATAACACCTATCTTACGTGAACTTCACTGGCTTCCGGTAGAGTATCGGGTCGAACATAAAATTTTGACTTATACATATAAATCCCTCATCGATCAATCACCAGCCTATATAAAAGACATGATAGACGTGTACATCCCAGTCTGAAATCTGAGGTCCCAGAATAACTCAATGACATTAGTTGTGCCTAAATCTCGGACAGTACGATATGGTGACAGGTGCTTCCAGACAGCCGCAGCGAAATTATGGAACATGTTACCACCTGACGTTAGAGACTGTAATACCTTGCCATGTTTTAAGAGAGCTCTCAAAACACATTATTTCATAAAGTTCTATGGACGTTAGTTCATAAATCATCATACATGTACTACTTTTGCTATATTATCAGTGTTAATTTTAATTGTGCCTTGATTTTAAACTAAATGTGTCTGTATTTCTTACCATCCTTTACTGGTTTTAGATTATCATTATTGTTTAATAGGTTTACTTAATTAATGTTGTACATTATGTCTTATATATATATATGATTATGTTTTATCGGATTTATGTAAAGCACTCTTGAACATTTATTATTTATGAAAAGAGTGCTATAGAAATGTGGTATATAATAATAATAATAATAATAAAGTGGTAACATAACTGGCCTATGCTATAAAGTGGTAACATAACTGGCCTATGCTATAAAGTGGTAACATAACTTTCCTATGCTATAAAGTGGTAACATAACAGGTCTATGCTGTAAAGTGGTAACATAACTGAGCTATGCTGTAAAGTGGTAACATAAGAGGTCTATGCTGTAAAGTGGTAACATAACTGGGCTATGCTGTAAAGTGGTAACATAAGAGGTATATGCTGTAAAGTAGTAACATAACTGGGCTATGCTGTAAAGTGGTAACATAACTGGCCTATGCTGTAAAGTGGTAACATAACTGGGCTATGCTGTAAAGTGGTTACATAACTTGGTTATGATGTAAAGTGGTAACATAACAGGTCTATGCTGCAAAGTGGTAACATAACAGGTCTATGCTGTAAAGTGGTAACATAACTGGCCTATGCTATAAAGTGGTAACATAACTGGCCTATGCTATAAAGTGGTAACATAACTGGCCTATGCTATAAAGTGGTAACATAAACAGGTCTATGCTGTAAAGTGGTAACATAACTGGGCTATGCTGTAAAGTGGTAAACATAAGAGGTCTATGCTGTAAAGTGGTAACATAACTGGGCTATGCTGTAAAGTGGTAACATAACTGGTCTATGCTGTAAAGTGGTAACATAACTGGTCTATGCTGTAAAGTGGTAACATAACTGGTCTATGCTGTAAAGTGGTAACATAACTGGCCTATGCTATAAAGTGGTAACATAACTGGCCTATGCTGTAAAGTGGTAACATAACTGGCCTATGCTGTAAAGTGGTAACATAACTGGCCTATGCTGTAAAGTGGTAACATAACTGGCCTATGCTATAAAGTGGTAACATAACTGGCCTATGCTGTAAATTGGTAACATAACTGGCCTATGCTGTAAATTGGTAACATAACTGGCCTATGCTGTAAATTGGTAACATTACTGGGCTATGTAAAGGTTTAATGGTACAATGACTGGAATAAGTCACTTTTATGGTAACAATCCGAGTTTGGTTGGTTGCTGTTAACATTAACAAGCTGTTTAGTGAAGTTGAACAGTTATGATGTATGCTGGTAACACAACTTTGCTTTATATGTTTAGTTGCTTTAATAGCTTGTACAGGCCAATTCACTGCAGTAATAATATACAAATGTAAATCTAGGCCAGTACTGGTAATTATATTCAAATGACAAACCTGAGATAATCTCTGCGACAGAGAAGTAAATTTGCTTTAGCAAACAATGTTGACCCGACCTCTCCCAGCCTACAATCACAACACGAACATTTTAAACAGTCCTCATGCCAGTACTGGTCTAACGCCTTCAACAAGTATCGATCTATTATACTTTTCTTACAACCCGAACATTCCTGTTGTTTCTGATTGTTCGCCATCCCAGTTGGCTCCTGGGAAATCTGCATTGCACCTGAAAATATAACAATAATATATTTAACATCTATGGTATAACTTTGTAGTACTTCATGATATGACATTCTTAAAATGTCACAAACTATAAGTCAATGAGAGAATCACTGTTATAATTATTCTATATCTAAGTGTTATAAAGAAATAATATAACACTTGTAAACCAATAAAACACTGCGCAGTCACGGCATTTCTCTCCCTGCATTTCTAAGATTTTGGGTGTTTTTTTGTGTGCATATTTCTTTGCTGCAATTAAGAATAATAAACTGCAGTTGGATGTATTGTAAAGTGTATCAAACAATCAAATTTGCAGCACAGAAACCTTAAACTAATGCATAATTTATTTACCTATTCATCAAAATGCTCAAGTTATGGGCCTACCTGAAAACGTGTGTGAAATTATAACTTAACACTGTTGGTAAGGTAAAATAGCTTGTAAAACTTCAAGTAAGTTTCAAGCTAAAATGAACACCAGTGAGATAACCCAACTATTTTTTTTGCATATTTTAGCTGAATACATGCATTATATTTCATTTCTTTTATAAAAGAAATAATTATGACAAACAAATTGAAGCATGTTGTAAAACATACTGATTTATAATTAAATACATATTTCAATATATAAGGTTGTCTATACACTATTTTACATACAAATCTGTGTCAATTGTAACCAGCAAAATAGATAATTCACTAATTCGCCAAATGCGGTCACCCCCACCCCAACCAGATCTAATCCTGTGCTACAAATTTTGACCAAAACAGCTTCATGGTGCACTACCATACACAATAGACTGATCAATGTGTTACACTTACTATCTATATATATATATTTATACATGTACTATCTGTGAGTTTGATTGTACCCAAGGATTGAGTGGGATCAAGAACCCTTATTTGCCGAGTTCAGGAGTATTTTTATTTTCTTCTATAAAGTTTGGAAGTTCTAGACCATATTACTGTAACAAAGCTTAATGCACAACCACAAAAGAAATATTGTATTATACACTATTTATAAAATCTGTTTCAACAGTAATAGGCAAAAATTAAAGAAATCTTTCTCTATCAGACAGAAAATCACTTATGCATTTAAAAGGTAGGCATATTCTTGCAATACTTGGATTCTAGAGAAATGTGTACTGTTTGAAAGTGGTGTATTTTTGTCAGATTCAATTTCAAATAATTACTATAGAGAAGATAATAATATCAAAGACTTGGATTCTCTTCATGAAGTCTATTAAACTATTAATTTCAAAACATCAAAAACTTGTTTGAAAACCCTTATAACTTCAGTTCTCTGTCTAGAAGTTCTCAATAAACGTACACATAATTGGCTATCTTTTCTCTGTATTTGGTAAAGACATGTTAAGGGTCCAAGTAAATTATAATAAGGGGTCATTTATTTTTAGTTATCTTGAGTTAAATAAATAGCAAGAAAATCAATATCATGTTTACTAAAATAGAAAAAAAGGAATCCCTAATGAACTTGAAAATGCTGCAGACTCGGTTTGTTTCAGCTCGTTCGTGGACATTACTGGAAAGTGCAAGCTATTGTCTATAAATTATATGCCCCCTTAAAGCACCGTCTTAAGGAGAATTTAACAATTAACAGGAAATGGTAAAATTTAAGTTAAGAAACGTCAATTTTAAAGATTTGATTCTTCACGTTCAGTCACCTGTAATAAATCCTGTATGTGCAACTACACAGCTTGATTACAACTAATAAATTAGTTAACAGAGAGACCCTTTGATTGTTTGATGTTTGTGTGACGAAGTGACTATGACATTCTCCGATGAAATCAGTGATATGTAACTTGTCATCCCCTAGTTACTTCCCCTGACACTCCATCATGAGAAGTGACAAAATAAAGACACTTCAAATCAAACCAGCCTGTTGTTAATCTTATAGAAATTTTATTATTGTAAAACTAAATGATACTAAATAATAAAAGAAAGTCGAATTTTCAAGACTCTCCAAAAAAAGTAAATAAACATAGATTTATAGATGAGCAAACAATATTAAACTATAATCACTCGTGACTTCTGTAACGTTTTTGAAATTCCTCTTTAAAAAAATAACAAGTTATAACAGAACACAATCTGTGTATGATAACTGGATGCTAAGATACCATTTCACACATCATTTAAAATTGTTGTTGTTGTTTTTATTCTATCTGCTTCACAGATATCATTAACATCTCATCATGCTGGAACAATTAAACACACGTCATAACATCTTACCATGATAAATTACCTCTAACTTATTACAAGAGCGATCAGTAATCACATGTGTCGCCTCATGATGGCCAATTTCATGTTGGGACAAATTTTGTGACAGACGGACAGACAGACGGACAGTGCACAACTAGACTAACCACTTTGTACTGATCATTCCTGTAAAGTTTGGATAAAATTGCACCAGTAGTTTATGAGGAGTAGTCCGGACAAGCTTTTGCGTATCTGGCAACACACAGAAAAAAACACCTTTTTATCCAAGGACCATAACTCTGCCAAAATCATTCAACCGGAAAACTCGTGAAATATGCACAAGTACTTGAGCTACAGATCAATCCTGTAAAGTTTCATTGAAATTGCATAAGTGGTATAAGAAAAGTAGTCTGGACAAACTTTAAAAAATAAAAATTATTAAAGGGCCATAACTCAAACAAAAATCATTGAACCGGAAAATGCTGACAATATGCACAACTAGACTTGGTACTGATCATTCCTGTAAAGTTTGGATGAAATTGCACCAGTAGTTTATGAGGAGTAGTCCGGACAAGCTTTTGTGTATCTGGCAACACACAGAAAAAGAAACCTTTTTATCAAAGGGCCATAACTCGGCCAAAAATCATTCAACCGGAAAACCCGTGCAATATGCGCAAGGACTTGAGCTACAGATCAATCCTGTAAAGTTTCATTGAAATTGCATTAGTGGTATAAGAGAAGTAGTCCGGACAAACTTTAAAATTAAAGATTATTAAAGGGCCATAACTCTGACAAAAATCATTGAACCGGAAAATCCTGACAATATGCACAACTAGACTTGGTACTGATCATTCCTGTAAAGTTTGGATGAAATTGCACCAGTAGTTTATGAGGAGTAGTCCGGACAAGTTTTGTGACGGACGGACGGACAGACGGACAGACAGACAGACAGACAGACGGACAGACGGACAGACGGACAGACAGACGACGGAGAAGTGATCCCTATATGTCGCCACTACTCCGTAGAGGCGACACAAAAAATCACATACTGGTTATTAGTAAAGATAAACAACATTACTACATTGAATTCTTTCTAGTTTTGGTGAATTGACAAACAATTAAGAAAGTTACTAATGAGGAAGAAAAACTTACAAAATTTCCAATTAGATTTAATCCATGTTACACTGGTTTTTTTTGTTGCTAATAATTACAAAATTGTGATGTAATACGCTATTTTAAATTGGTAATTTAACGTTAAATTCCAAAGAATATTTTCCATGCAATATCTAGAAAACTATCCACTGGTGGGCTTCGGCCGGGAATGATTTTCATGTTCTTGTAATTGAAGAAAAAGGGGAAACAGTAGACATCCTAACTTTATTTCTGGCAGCTGTGTTTCGAATTAACAAGTCAATTATAACGTCTTGCATCAAATTGCCAAAAAGAATAAGAAGTCAATTACTGGAGAAATTGAAGTTAGGAAGGCAGCGTAATTGGCTCCTCCATGAATAGAACGTATACAAAATTACTAATAAGCTGTAGAATTGGGCCCTGTATGAAATTTCTGTGGAAACCACTTTGTTCTGTAGCATGCAACAATTACAAAAAGACACGGGGAAAAATTGTTTTTCTTTCCTGCTTTACTCTTCTTTCCCCTGAAGCTTGAATCAATTACTGAAAATAATACAAGTGAAATGATTTGATTGCTATGGGAAATGCTTTAATTGAGTTTTGCTTATCAATCAAGAAAATGTATATAAAGGAAGAAAATATACTGAAAAGAAACTCTTCAGATAAAGTAAATAACAAAGTTACTTTTGATATTCCAAGTGGTCAAAAGACATAGATTTTCCAGTATTTCATTTGTCACTTTTTTATTTGTCACTTTTTTTTTTTAAAGTGACTCTTGTAGCAACTGCAAATAACTAGAGGATTATCATCTTTCCCCTTTCATTTAGAACCTTCATAATTTAAAGGGCTTTTTATTCAATTTCAGTCATTATAATTATGACAAATGCTTTATTAAATCATAAATACAATTTTCAAATTGCATAGATTTTTATTTTGACAAAAAAGACATTTCTTTATTTTATCTTTATATACAGCTAACACAACTTTTTAGAAAGCAATAATTGGATAGTATATAAAATGTGTTAGACATTATATGCTTTGCAACTGCGGTTATACATCTATTCATACTTGGTTATATAACTTGTAAACTAGAAATGTGTATATATAACTCAGATGACCCCAAATTCTGCTGTTTTGACATTTAATGAACTGACCGCATGACAGCTGAAGGACAGAGAAAGGCAACTCTATATACACCCCACCCTCCCCATAAGGTGGGGATGGGGGGCATTACATTCTATAATATTATACAGGTTTTACTTTAGTTCCCAAATCTTTTAAATTCACTTAAATTAAATTCATTCCTTCACAGCATTGAAGTTTTTGGAATATTAACCATTTTATATTAATAGTTTTTACGACAAAACCAACATAATGGGTTTGCGACCAGCATGGATCCAGACCAGCCTGCACATCCGCGCAGTCTGATCAGGATCCATGCTGTTCGCTATCAGTTACTCTACTTGTAATAGTGTTTGAAACCGAACAGCATGGATCCTGATCAGACTGCGCGGATGCCCAGGCTGGTCTGGATCCATGCTGGTCGCAAATCTACTGTGTTGGTTTTGTCGTGACGCCGCTCATTTATAGTTTTTATGTAAAATCTTATAAAGTCCAGATTTTCAGCATGCTTTGCGGTTCAAAAACTTTTCTGTTTGCCACATTTACTGCATGTGTTTCTCTTCTTTTTTTTACGCTTTTTACAGGGGATTTACTGTGTTTCAATAAACCATTTTAAAGAGAATGAATTGTCTTTCAATAGTCATTAAATGAATGCTTTATTGTGTTTTAATGACAGTATATGGAGGTTTCACTGTTTTCCACAATGTCATTTTATCTCTACACCTGCTACAGATAGTTTGTAGACAGTCCCAAATGTATTAACATCCATTTTAAACAAATACTCTTCAATACTAGCGATTTCCTTATTTGAACAACGGAATTCAATATTAAGAATCTACGAAAAATTTATAACCCTTTATACAATTACTATACGTCTCATTGACGGTAACGACATTGGAATACAATCATGAAAACAGCTTAGATTTCCCTGAACTGATTATTACAATTACGCCTCACTAAGTCAAATAACAAGTTTTTGCAATAAAACTAAATGATGCAGTCGTCCAATATTCAAAGCAATCACTGGCGAAAATTACAAAATATTCCATTTGAGCGTCTACTCTTCTTTTACTGTCAGAGTATAGAAAATCCTGTCGAAACATAATACGAGAGAGGTTTATACATCATCTAAGCAATATTTCCATGTAATTGACGAACCTACACTTTCCATTTATATGTAATCCGAAAAACAAACCTATAGGGCAATAATTTACACCAAGACGTCCACACTTGGGATAACCCTGATTGCATCACGACATAGCAATTTTCTCTTTTAACCACTAAATTGTTTGAAAGCACAAAATTTGCCGAAATTACACTTAATGCATGAATTAACTTAATTCCGATCACATCTGAATGTTTTTTACGAATAAAGAAGCGCCTCACACTTATCACTAGCCTTCATCATATCAGACATTCTTGTGATGGGGCTTAAAAGATTAACTGTCATCGGCCGAAATAAATCTTTTACACTAACAGCACATAGAAGAAACCTCTAGTCAGGAAAATAATCACTGAAAACATTGTCGACATCTTTATACAGCCTGTCTAAGTTGGAAGAGAAAAATCCTACTCAATTTACTGTTTAACTTTATTAGGAAAATTAATACAGGATGATCTACAATTGTGAGAAATCTTTAAAGATAACCCATTAAAAACGTTAGAGCATGAATATTCTATAATTGGCCAAAATAAAAATTCATAAAAACCCTGAAAATTTATCAGCTAAAGTAAAGTTGGCTTTGAAATATTGATATACAAGTTTGAAAATTGAAACATGTAGAACAAACAACAACCTGAATGTAAGATGACAACGGCCCTTTGTAGACAAGCAATTAATGTTGCTGATGTTGAATTACTTAAATGCCCCTATCAATGCCAAGTCCTCGCAAAATGGTGGTGTTTCTACCAAGGTGTCCATTTATGCATACAATTTATGCAACTCAAACAAAAATACATAAATGATGTAGCAACTCATAAAACATAAATTGTGGTCCTTAAACTACAAATTGTACAAATTGTATTATAATCATTTTAATGTGTTCATACATTAGAAAATGAATAATCTTGGACTGTATGTAATTATTTTAAGAGAATGACATGTGACCAATGTACGGCCAGTCTGTATCATACAGATGATTTCCATGGCGTCCTATTGTTTATTATTCATCTACAGACTGTCTTCCTCAATAACATTTTGTTTCTTTTACATCAGCATTTTCTCCCTTATTTTGTCCCTAGATGGTTAGATATCTGACAGAGCTGTATAAAAAATGATCCCCATATCCACCGTATCCAACGCTCATCTCATAACGGCATCTGCTTTAATGATTTAGGTGATTTCTTACTTAAAATAAAAGCATTCTATTTGTCATAAGTGTCAATAAGGATTTGTCAATGACACAATTAAGAAACCACTTGACAAATCAAACCTCCTGGTCAGAAACACACAGAAATGTATTGCCTGTTGCTAAATGAAATTCATCTTCTATATCATTCTTGCTTACAAGAATGGCAATTCCTCATCTACAGGTTTTTTGCGTTACATCATTTTTTTTAAAAGCTTAACTGTCTGTTTCACTTAATAACCTGTCACTGGCCATTTCAGCAGCAGACATACCACTCTATATGGCAGAAGCACACAAAATATTTAGTTACAAATGGAAAACTGTTGCCTATTTTCTAGAAATAACTCCCTGATTTTTTCAGGAAATCTGAATAATACAAATGTAAAGAATATCCTTCAACAGATGTCTGGCAAATATTGTTTCCTTTCATTCTATTGAAATTTCATTAAATTTGAAGAATGTTTTTATCAATAAATGCACTTTTTTCATTCAAAATGGCAATTTCATAGCAATGGGATAAGAAGTGCAGCATATCATAGTTTTTAATATACAGAAATTAATTAAAAAAGTTTAATATTACACTAAATCAGCGAATACATTATATTCATATATCATTTTATATAACAGGTTATGAGCATGATATTGACTGCGTATTGTGTAATATTTAATCTGAGCAAGATTTATTTCTGATCAGTTTTTCATAATAAAAGGAATATGAATATTAAAGACATGACATAAACAAGCTAAAACTTGTCATATTAAATTTGCACAGTCCTAGATATATGATTGTTACCTCAAGTGTTGTGATATGCATTAATTTCATATTTTCAATTTATGTTTTTTTTAAATAGTCATTTTATGTAGGACCAACACTGATATGGTTAAAAGCCTATGTGTAAACTGGCTAAGGAAATCTACTGCATATTGCCACACATTCATGCGGAAATACCTGCCAAAATTTTTGTTAGTCAATCAACTTGTTTTTCTAAGACAATTACTGTTTAAAGAATACAGTAACAGTTGATGTCAAATTGAAATTAGAACTTTTCTGATTTGGCACGAGGAATATATCATGTGGCGGCACAACATATAAAACACAAAGTTGGCACAGCAGAACAGAAAGTCATTATAATTTCATAAAATTTCAGGGAAATCTCAAATTAACTTTCCAAATTACCATTAAGACAAGTAAGTTTTTGTTTACATTTGATGCATTTATAATTTATTTTCAACAGGGCATATTTCATACAAGTTATAAACTATCTTCTAGAAAATACTTATTATTATTATTATAATTATTATGTAACACCTGTACATGAGCAACGACCCTACCAAGTTAACCACAATGTATTCCTTCTCAAGTACCATATATACATATACAAACATACTGACGGACAAACAAAAATACTGACGGACCACCCCCCCCCCAAGTTTGCTACCCACTTTTCAGGAAGGTGCATAAAACCTGCAAATTTGGCTGTAGCAATTGCAATATCCTCAATTTCTATAAGTATTGTAAGTTTGCTTGTTTAATTTTTGTTTGTTTGTTTGATTCATTTTACGCCTTTTCCCAACATAATTCAGTCATATAGGCGGGTAGTTTCCTAACCATCGTTCCTGGAGAGTTACACCAGTACTAGACTACCGAATCCTCGTGCTAAACTAACAAAGCATCTTCCGGGGATTGTAAGAGTATGAGGGATTTCCAGTTGTGACAATAAATAACCATAGGTCACACAATCATAGCAAACAGACTTTACAAGTCATAAATAGGATGTTGATAATTCAATAGCTGAAAATTTATTTAAAAAATAAAATAAAACAAAGTCAATGCATAATTTATAGTATTGATAAACAGAGACATACATTCATTAATTGCTGAATGTTGTGAACTTAAAGCTTAAGAATTTTAACTAATTAAAGTAAGAGTGATATTACCTCCTGGGAGAATTTATTACAAATATCAATTTATAACATGTTGATGTGAACATTTAAAATAGAAATTTCAAGCTTTTTAAAAGGATAATCTTGCATTATTCAGTAAAAACAGAATATATAAAATAGAGAAATAGAGAGAGGAATAATTTAGTGTACATAAACATTAAAATATTTGCTATATTGTGTATAGGCCCAGTATAATGTAGGAAATTTTCTGCTAGTAAATGGATCAGATTTGACATAATGACATATGGTTATAGGAATTAGCATGCTCTAGTACCATCAAAATTATGATTTGTAAGCAAATGGACGAATGAAGAGACTCGGAAAAGGCTCACGTTCTGGCAGCTTTATGACACAATACAAGACAACTGGCATCATGTAATGTCTAGTAGTGCATAAAATATACATACACAATTACCTCAAAGATAATTCTTGTATCAACCATAAAAATCTCATGATTATCTCAATAGATTATATTATACAAATAAAATAAAAATTAAAGTGCTTTCTTGTATTTGTGGTTTGTTTTTTTTGTTTGTTTTTTTCTAAGATAAAAGCAGCTCAAAATGAGCAATAAATTTCTTTATGACCGCTGAAAATCTGGTTTTATAGGATTTCTGTTTTTCAAGGTTTAACTGTAACCATATTTAATTGTATAACCAATTAGATAGCAGAGGTTTAGACTACATGTGATATCAATTCATTTAATTCATTAGACTTCTTGTTTGAAACTTTGCTAAAAACAACATTTTTCGATAAATCAGAGAAGTTTTTATGAAGTCACATATAAGTCGAGTATGTACACAAATGTATAACAAGACAAAATTTAAGTTTAACAGTAAGATTAGCCGAAGTTAAAAAGTATCAATAAGTCACAATTTCTAAATGTTAGAGGTCCACCTCACTCAGTCGAATCTAAAAAGAAATAAAATACCATAGGTCTTAAAACAATGTTAACTTACAAATTCATTTTTAAGTAAAAACTTGCTTATCTTTATCAATATTATACATTATAAGGAGACAAGTTATATAATGTACAAAAAGACATAACTCACCGGCTTCAGGAACGTTTCATTGTTCAAATCTAAGTAATGTATAGCCTAGAATTTCTGTAAATGATATGTTAACTGCTTTCCCATGTTTTGGCTTTAGATCATACTTTCAATTTGTTGCAAGGATCCGTATCAAACCGTTCCTGATATATTATATCAAATTAAATATAAAACTTTCCAAAACCATGCCTCTGTAAAAAAAAACCAACACACAAACTAAATTTCCACTTCAAAGATCAGCGCGCCAGTCATCGAGTATCATTGAATTAGCGTGTGTGCTTAACTAAGTTGCACATTTCAACACAAACAAATATGCAATTATTCTAATAGAATTTCTGAGTATTTTAACAGACATTCAATATAATGGAAGTGCATCTGGTTAGAAGTTAATGTGAATTTCAGACAATCTGAGGGAAATATAACCCTCTCTATGATACAATACAGGGTAAACAGGCTGGTTCTAATACACAATACCATGCATTTATTTCTCAGTAATTTACTCTCAGCCATGAATTTTTTATATCACTTTATTTTTTATCCTGATATGCATTTTGCCTGCAATAACATTTAATTGCTCACGTTTTTTAAGCTGAATCCTTTTTTTGTTGTTGATTTGTTCCCAAGATTTTTGAAGAAGTTTATATAATAAAATCTTATATATATTAATATTAGAAATAGAAAACAATTTGCTTTTTTTAAATGAAGGCTCTAAATCTAAATTTTCAATTTGTTGCCAGGTAAATCTCCTGAAACAATGATTGCTGGATACACACATACTTTTTGTCATAACTCTTTTTTTTATTGGTCTTTCTGTTAGTTTTAGACCCATGCTGGAAATTTCATCTGGCATGGGGGGTGCCAGATGAGTTGCATGTTATACAATGCCATCATTTTAGCCCATTTTATAAATGAACCGCGTAAAAATGACATCAATTTGGCATATTCAAAATGAAACTGTGTGCCTCGGATGACATCATTTTGCCATTGTAAATTCATACACTGTTGTAATAAAAAATAGCTGCGGATGAAAAAAAAAATTGTTTAACTGATGTAACTAATTTAAAATATGATAGAATATGGTAGAAAATGCAAGAAAAAATATGTGACATATGTTTGCGTTCATATCTTTATATTTGTAACCCTTTAACCTCTAGCTGTTGCCTCATAAATATAAATCTTTTTAACATCATCATCAATGGGGGCTTATTAACATCTTCGCGTCATCTTTCGCACATCCCAATGAATAGATGTGAAAAAATTCAAACAGATGACATTCACACACCTATTAAAAAAACGCATTACATTTTTTCATTTGAAGTCACATATAACTTATACTCCAGTTAATAATTATTTTTGTAACTAGCAACTGCAACTGTTGTTTGAAACATGATATTGAAGCAGCAATTTTTTTTAACCAAGTTCAACAATTCTCATCCCAGATCAATTTAATTAATTTTCTGCTTTACCAGAGCAAGTAACTTTTATTGCCGATTTTGCAAATGTACAGAATACGAAATTCATTAAATGTTCAGAGTAGAACATCAATGCTGTTGTGACAAAACATGTCCTTCGTGATAATGTACAAATTGCCGAGGTGAAGTAGGTCCTGCCATTTCTTTCTGACCCCTTAACAGATATTGAATACCCGAATACCCCTGACTAACCTTGCTTTAACAAACCTAAAAATGGTAGATCAATAATAGTGCCAAAATGTTGGCAAAAATACTTCAGGCTGAAGAATATCTAGGACACAGCTATATTGGAAACAACGAAAAAGAATATCTAGGATAGAATTATAATACAAACAATGAAAAAGAAAAGGAAAACATTAAAAGACATAAATTACAAACATGCACGGTAGAGAGAATTACATAAAAAAGACACAAACATCTGTTTCAACATTATGTAATGTTACCGAGTTGCCAGAGCCATTTCATGACAAATCAAGGGCCATAACTCTTAAGTGCAGTAACAAAAAAAAATCACTTGTAATAATATTTACCTAATGAAATTATTTTGAAAATGCCTTTCAACTTAATGGCAATTAGTGAAATGTTTGTTGAAAAGCATTCAAGTTAGTTTTAAGAGTTGAGAAGAGTTATTTATTGTTCTTTGTTTTTTAAATTTTCCCCCCTTGAAGTCAAACCAAAATTAGTCCAATAACATGATATATTTGCACATTTAAAGTGTAGGAGAACCTTAGGATGTGAGCATGAGCATTATTTTAAAATGAGCAGCAAATGAACCTGCAGAATAGCGTAGAACCACCAGACTTCTGTACGCCAACTTGGAGTAACTTTTACATTCAAAATAAATCAACCTCTCAGACAAGATTCAAAATCCACAGAATGCAAAAGTTAAATGATTTAAACCACTCTGTCATGTATGATAAGTTATATATACATGACTTATGAGAATATGTCCATTTTTATTCTCGTAGCTATTCTGAACACCTAGATGATCAAGACTTTTACCAAATAAGGGACAGGCACTAACTACCATTACCATATACTCTAACGAGACTATTAAAACTGTGATTCTCGACAGATGATGCACAATCAGTAATAAAGCCTACGGAAATATTTCATTAAACAATGACATAAATGGAGAAATATCATTACTGAACGCCTCTATCAAAAATAAATTAATTATTTTATTAAATAATCCAGCAGTATCCATGGAAACATTAAATTTTTAATCAATTTTGAAAGCGAAACTATTTGATATAATAACTTTATACAAAATACGATAAAATGAAATGATAAATATATAATGTTTAACTCCCTATGTGATGATTTGTAAGTTTTCCCACGCGTTTTAAAATTTTATAAAAAAAATGTCTAAAACCCGACTACAGACGATTGTAGCAGATATTAGAATAGAACAGAATTGAACTGGAAGCATAAATTTAATAAACGAGAAATTATCAAAATATTTAAAAACTATTATTAACTTTCATAATTATAAATTTTGTTCGACATCCAACCATAGGATAACTTTTCTTTTTAATTAAATACAACATAGTCTGAAAGACTTGATATTATTAAAGTATTCATGTATAACTATTTTGTCTTACATATTTATAGTGCTCATTTATGGTTAATCAAACAAAACAATTGTGAATTATGACATGAAATTTTTTCAACAGTAGTTACTGTAAAAATTGAACATGTCTATTCATATATGACATAATTGTGACTCCGTTAAAAAAACATAATTCGAAACATACTTTGCATGGCTTGCTTTTAATTAGCTGTCCATTGCTATTTGATAAATTTCAAAATGATAAAATATCGCAACCATCAGGCTCTACAATATAGCCTTAAATCATGCATCATAATTTAACCTAAATTTTTAAAGTGATAGCATACTTATCCAAATTTTGCTCCAAGTCGTGTTTCCTTTCTAGAAAGATCATACAAAAGAAGGTAAAAAAATAACGGTATCTGATGCAGGCGAGATAATTAGATCTCTAATAAATACCACTCTGCTAAATACATGATAATTGAATAGTGAGAAAATGTAATGAAAACAGGTTCCCTACCTTTAACAAACAATTAGTGTAGTAATTAGCATTTATAGTCTCCAATTATTGATAAATCCACAAAGTTTTAATCAAAATCGTGTTTCTCCGCGGGAAGATTCAATGAAAATGAAACTATAAGCACCATAAAAGTAAATGAAACAGACAGAAATAAAACTCCAGCACTGATTATAGCACAGCCTGAAACAGGGGCTTGCATCATTGAGAGCTGTACAAAAGCTGATTTCCAATTTCCGATCACAAAAAACACAGCCAAATTGATCATTAACATCAGCCTAACTTCACAATTATGTATCTCATTTGAGGTTTTCTCTGACAGCAACTCTTCTTTCTCTTCATTAAAGACTATGGTTTATCTTACAACAAGATTTCACTGCAGAATTGAAACCATCATAAACTTTGTAAAGTTACACTAACTATACTAATGAGGGTAAAAACAAGCCTTGTTAACGGCCAAACACATATAATTAGGGACACATAGCGGATAAAAATTCTTTATTTATCCTCTAAGTAACCTAAAGCTGTGCAGGTTTTTTTGTAAGTTTGAAATATTATAACAAGGCTTGCTTGTATATCAATATCATATTAAGATGGATTCATTATATAATAATGAGGAAAAAGGAAATTATCCTACAGGGTGGCGGTGCTTCATTATTTCATATATTCCTATAATAGAACTTCATTATTTTATGTTATATTTTACTTTATATCCCAAATCAGCCATTACTGAATGTGTACGATGATGCATCAAAATTTTCATTAATAAAAATTCTTAAAATTGAAAAAGGATTAAATTTGTTGGTTATGACAAGTTTTTTTTCCAGTATAATTAACTCTATAGGGAATTATACATGTAGAATGAATACATCACAATGTTATTCAAAATGATAATATCATTATATACAATAATTTTTTAAGTTGAAAATTTTCATTAATTATATTACAGTTAATTATCATTTTAAAGTTCTAAAGTCACTTTCAGTATATCTTATATTTTGATTTCTTTCTCTTTTATCGATCTGTTGATTTAAAATCATCCAAAACAACAAACTACATTGGAATTAAACATTTATTTTTATGACTTTCAAATTCTTAATCTGTTCCATCAAGTCAATTAGTCAATTTTAAAGCAATTAGTTGTGCCCAAAATAAGCTATAAATATATATAATTGATATGTACTTGTTAATGTCTGTGAACATTTGTTAAGACAATAGGACATTGTAGTGCTTTCTACATAAATAATCCATTCACTGCACTTATTTTAAAACGATTATCATTGCCTGTAAACGACCATTACTGGACCGACTTGAGAGAAATTATGGAAATTTTTATACAAACTACAAAATATGAGCGGTAAACATTTACACAATAATGTTACTGAGTTTGAAACATGATTAATCCATTTGTATGTCTGTTTGATCTACAAGTTGAAGGTCTACTTTAAGGTTTAGTCGAGTAATTAAATGGAACTCTATAACATTGTAAAATCACTCTCTCCTTGAAAGGGTACGTAACTAAATATTTCAAAATAAAACAGTCCAAATGAAAATCTTTACCCTAAAATTGCAACAAATGAAAGTCTTTCCCTTAACAACACTAATTATATGTAATGGACTTACCCCTCTTTCAATATTTCAATCTGGACAGAACCATTTATGATTTTAAGGGAAAATTTCAAAATACATACTGTCTGAAAAGAAAACCATGCATGTTCAGATGGCATCGATGTGCAAACAGATTTTGGTCTGCAGTACAAACAAGCGGTACTTTTGTGACTAAAATAACAATAGATAACAGTACATTTTCTTTGATCCTTTTCATTATGTTTTTACTTGTGTCTTTTTTTATACCTTGTGTGACTAAAAAGAACAAAAGGCAAGTCACATAAGTAATGTATCCTAAGTTTGTTCATGGCTGCATAGGTGTGTTAAAGGCTGCCCAACACAACATCATTGAAAATGTTGCAGGCTCTGATTGAGCCAGAGGTAAATACAAGTAACCGTCCATGCCTTCACTGTAAGGTGAATTAACTGGCAGAGTCAAATGATAGAAAGAACAAATTATGTCATGGACAGGAAAATATAAACCAGGAAACAGTCTAATTTTATAAACAACACCATTATCAAGAAATGTCCCTCAGTTTCAATTCCTGCCCATCCCAATCTTCACAACTGGTTTATAGAATTTATTTCTGAATTACTGGAAAAGTACTTTCTTTTTGGTTTAGAGGATCACTGAATGGTGTTTCGTTTAGATACAAAAAGTTTTTACTAATGTCAGCATAGAATTACCATCTATACCGAGCTATATATCTTGTCAAAAGTAAAAATATAATTATTGTACAAGAACACCTAACACAGCTCAAAATTGAAAATGTTGCAGGCTTGGTTTGATTGACCCTGTTCATATATTTCAAGGCTATAAAAACATACCTTCAAAAGATATATCCAACAGAATCCTCACTTTTATTATTAAGTACTAGCACGCTAAAAATATAAATTCCTTATAGGACTGTATCACAAAATAAATCACTGTCTATCATCTCCTTTACATTCCCCATTTACTTTCCATATATGCAGACAACAGAAATACTTCACACAAACTTAAATCATGTTTATTTGACCACCTTCCTCACGTTAAAAAGAAATTTCCTTGTTAATTAGTAATTTATAAATAAAACATTGTAAACTGCACAAATTTTGCAAGGTCTTAAAATTGACTTTCTCTGAATAAATATGTTAATTAGCATAGATATAAAATGTCCAAATTGCCTCAATTTACCATACTAACACTAGAAAGGTACATATTTGATTTAGTAATTGGTATAACTAATTTACTTATTTCATCATTTTAAAATCAATTAAATGTGTCTATGCATTGATGTTGGAATAAATCTAATGACACTGTTGACACATTATTAGTACTAAGGACATCATTTTACCTTTATTGTACGTAACTTCCACGAAACGAAACAAAGATCTACTCATTCTGTATAATTATTCAAGAACAGTTAGTTGTTTCAGTAAAGTGCGCATCAGGTGTAATTATATACATTCATAACACACTCCCCAACAAAATCACATGCAAAATATTTGCATGTACATTCCTAGCTCTCCAATTACTCCATATCCGAACTTTACATCAGAAAATAACAACTCACAAACTTACTTCTTTTACAGTAATTACGGCACATAATTATGGAGCTATCCATAATGGTAAATGTTTGATGATGACGGTGTCCATATAACTGATGCTAAGTAATTGTTTATACAAATTCAAATGGTGACAAATCTCTGTGTTTGTATCTATAGAAGAGTGGTTCATTAGAAACCACTTTAAACCTGCATTAAAGCCAGTGATTGCACTTGATAGAGTTATAAGAGATTTCACTGAAAACAAGATTAATTATTAATCCTCCAGGATAAAATGTTCATTTTCACGAAGCCATATACAGGTGATAAAAATAGATAGTTTGGAGACTTCAGCTTAAAATAACTAAGTCTTCGTGTCTTGTTTGATTTCATTGATAAATCAAGTTTTTCAACGTACGGATCATCACTTGAATCTTGTTTAACCAAAAAAAGAAGAAAAAAATGGCAGCAAAAGAAGGTAAAGGTAATGAAACTATACAGTAGATAGAAAGATTAAAAACAATTATAAATAAATAAAAAATTTAAGTGGCTTTTATAAGACTAAGGAAGGAAATAAATCTGAATAATAGATAATGTATATTGAAGGAAAAAGGTCCTTTAAAGCTCTAAGTGCTTTAAGTAAGCAAGTAACTGTTGCTATCATAAATCAAGCACCTTTGAAGTATTAAATGTATCAATTAATAATGAGAGGGCATTCACAATATTTCTATGACAGTTTTAATTGGTTGAAAATTTTGAACTAGTCCTTTTTATACATCAATTTGTTCAATTTTGAACCTTTTCAATCCTGTTTTATATAATGTTCGTATCATTATTGTATACCTTATGTTTGTATTATATGAAGTAAATACTGTTTAAACCAATTTTGAATCTGCTTCTATATTTAAATACTGGCAGTATTACCATGGTTACATTCAAGGAAATAAAGGGTTTTGACACAAGTAATGTTTAACATCCCTGGTTTAAGTCTGAAGCAGCTTAACTATAGCACCCCCAATTTTTGTTAACTTATTTGTGCATGGAAATAGTTCGATCTATTTTGAAAGAAAATGCTTTTGCCAATTAAAATATGTCTTTTGTTAACAACACTTCTGACCTGTTACTCTCCAAATGAAAGTTTAAATTTTATAAGCAATTCACTCAGCTATCCATCCATTGGATGATTTTACTGTTTAGTAGGGGCTGCAACTATTGGAATAATATTAGGGGCTGCAACTATTGGAATATTATATCACTTTAAAAAAAAAATGCTGTTTTTACATATTTTGAATTTGCCCTAGAAAAAGATAATTGGGTTTGTCCAGATTGAAAGATGGACATGTCCATTAAAAAAATATAACTTGGTATTAGGGTTACCTACATCTAAGCTAACCTTAATGAATAATGAATAATGTCTTGTCAAAGAATTAAAAGTATTTAGTAATATATATGCGTATACAGTAATTTTTAATCTAAGTGGTTTTTGTTCCACTAACGAAACATTAAATATTTATTGCTCCAGTTTTTTTAAAAAATATATCAGGTTGAAAGATAAAGCTTAAGCTGTATAGAGTTGTGAATTGTTGAAATGTTGATGTAAGGTTGGCAATGGTACCTGACAGGACAATATTAATATGAAAACTTGGCATTATTGTCAGACAAGTTTGTGTGAAATGGACTTTAAGGTCAGACTGGTTCAGAGTTCTAGGTTCACAGACTGGGTGCCCTGATGCTTTATCCTCAATAACTCTTGTCAACACAGCGGTATATTAATATAACAACATACAGAATTAAATATAACAAAAACTATTATAAATTTAACAACATTTCTTACCTCTCTTATAATAAACAACTATACTTTATTTAAACAAAAATAATTATCACCTTACTTGAGTATGTAGTCACCATAAAAATATACCATATTCTATAGAAGGAAACTACAAGCATAAACTAAAATCCATTGCAATAATGTAATTAAATATACAAATAATATTCATATATTTTATAGCTATGTAAGTAAAGACACTGTGATTCCATATAATAATCAATTAAATACCATCCCATTGTTGTAAACACATTTTTAACTACAAGGAAAATATATGTCCTATTAAAGTAAACATGTAAATTGCTCAAATAAACTATGGAGTATTTAATTGCCTTTTGTTTTCAGTCAAACAACACCTTGTCTCATAGCCTATAATTACTTCTTTCCTCTTAATTTAACAAAAACTGCATTTCATTGAAGCCTCCGCAACTTTGATCTAATTTAAACGTTTGAAATTTAGTGTGAAATGTCACAAACATTAGTCAATATCCTCTTTATAGTGGCACCATCTCTGCTACTGTAATTGTATTGTCAATTAAGTCACTTCAAACCTTTTAATGTTTATACGTTTAAATAGGAGAGAGCTATATCTCGTATGATGCCAGCATCTAAAACAAGTACAGTTGTCACTTGACATTGAATTAGACAAGACATATAAATTATTGCAGGTTTATTATTTTATGGTGTGTGATATGGTCAAAACAAATTCATTTTGGCATTTTAAACTTAAAGCTTATTGGAACCACACCTATAATGCTTCCTGGAAGTAACACATACTGTTACCTTGTGTCTCAGGAACAAGTAGCATTTAAATTGAAAGGGCAACCAACTAGACTACTGTTCAAGAGTGATATCCACATGACCAGTGTAGACCAAGATCAGGCTGCCATGTGACAGTGCAGACAGAGATCAGCCAGCAATGAGACCAGTGCAGTGCAGATCAAGATCAGACCGCCATGTGACAAGTGCAGTGCAGACCAAGATCAGACCGCCATGTGACAAGTGCAGTGCAGACCAAGATCAGACCGCCATGTGACAAGTGCAGTGCAGACCAAGATCAGACCGCCATGAGACCAGTGCAGTGCAGACCAAGATCAGACCGCCATGTGACAAGTGCAGTGCAGACCAAGATCAGACCGCCATGAGACCAGTGCAGTGCAGACCAAGATCAGACCGCCATGTGACAAGTGCAGTGCAGACCAAGATCAGGCCGCCATGTGACCAGTGCAGTGCAGACCAAGATCAGACCGCCATGTGACAAGTGCAGACCAAGATCAGACCGCCATGAGACCAGTGCAGTGCAGACCAAGATCAGACCGCCATGATGTGACTAGTGCAGTGCAGACCAAGATCAGACCGCCATGAGACCAGTGCAGTGCAGACCAAGATCAGACCGCCATGTGACAAGTGCAGTGCAGACCAAGATCAGGCCGCCATGTGACAAGTGCAGTGCAGACCAAGATCAGACCGCCATGTGACAAGTGCAGACCAAGATCAGACCGCCATGTGACAAGTGCAGACCAAAGATCAGGCTGCCATGTGACAGTGCAGACAGAGATCAGCCAGCAATGAGACCAGTGCAGTGCAGATCAAGATCAGACCGCCATGTGACAAGTGCAGTGCAGACCAAGATCAGACCGCCATGAGACCAGTGCAGTGCAGACCAAGATCAGACCGCCATGTGACAAGTGCAGACCACAATCAGTCGGCACATACTTGATGAAAAATGATGTATAGTTATGTCTAGATTGAAGATGGGCAAGCATTTTTATGACATTTAACATGGTACTTTTAATACAGTTTATATTCTGATATAGAAATAAAAATGCAATAGAATAATTCATTCAGTAACAATATTTAATGTGTGACACACCTAAAACAAACATTTTTTGTTTCACCTTAACATTATTTAAACATTAACATTATTTAAATACTCATTGGAAGCTGAAATTAAGTACGACTCCTGCAAAAGCAATTAACAGTTTGAATCTAAGATGCATTTTTTTTATATTTCACAATTTTTTTCCCAAAATGCATCACACTTGATCATAGGCCATGCAACATTCGAATTATGTTGTAAAATATTAAACCATAGCATGCTAGAATGTGGTTTTCAATTGTTCAATCTTCACAAGAAAAACCATCTTTTTCATTTAACCATCCCTTATGGCATGAAAATATTTGATTAAAATGTGAATTTCAAGTTTTATTACTTTGCAGTAATTAATTAATCTAATTTACTGGTCTTATTGCCTGCAACTCGTAACAAATATTTTAGTGCATTTTAATTGGAAATATATTTATCAATTTATCAAATCATCTTGATATTTGTAGTTGATAGATTAGATAAGATAATTTATTAATGTCTCATCCATTTATATATTAAGAATATCTCATAAAATTCATCTCGTCATAATTCTAGATTATTACATTTGGAATATAAAAAGAGAAAAAAAAGCGCGTACACATTTTGCAACATGTATTGATTCTAAGCTGCAATTCATTATTCTGCAGTTTAATTAATCTTTAAGGGAGGTTACAAGACAATAAAGAATGTAATTATTGCCCCAGGGCCAAAACTACCCCGGGAACTGGTGCAGAACCCAAATCAGCCCGCCACATCCGTATGATCTTTTGGAAAAAATGTCTGCACTTCACCATTCATTCAGGGCAAATTTTGAAATATTCCTTAAAATTATGAGTGGTTGACCAGGAGAAAGACAAAATCCGGTGGAATCAGACCCTTCAATTAAATTTTTTAAATTTAGTAAATAATATTATAACTTTGGAAAACAAATTGTTAATTTTGTGTCAATCGTAGTAAAATTTCATGTCAGTGAAAATGAAAAATTTATCTTTTCATAAACCATGAATAGACTTGACGATGTTAAAGTAAACCCGAGCATTTTATCATCTTTTGTAATAATTGAATGAAACTTATAGCCGCTATGCACTAGTTGTACGATTTTGAATTTATCATATAAAGACAGGGCTTTTACCAAGACACAGATTACTTTTCTCTATTTTAGAATCCAATCCTAATCACAAATGTATGGCAACATTTTCTGACCAGTTACTTCAGTAAAAGCATAACACACGTCCATTGATCCTATAATGGATGAAAGTGCAATTTACTTCGGTACATTAAAATGTTTTCCAGAGATCGAAAAGCCTATCCATTTCCCTGGTGCATTTTGAAACCGAGTATTAACATTGATAGCCCAGTATCCCAATTAACTGTGAACACGAATTTGGACTTTGTAACATTTTAGAACCCTTGGAATGCTTTTAATGGAAATTTTAAGTATTTAGGAGCGTGTTAACGCGCTGATCTTTTTGGTATCTTTCACATTTGTCAATAGGACATCATAATGACGATGTTTCAACTAGAGCAGCGTAAAGCTTTTAGCCCGTCATCGTTTATACGCTGCTATTACGTTAATGGGATGTTATTATAAAAATTGTTCATTTATCACATTTTACTTTTAGTGGGAAGATGGGTTTTTGAGAGCAGAGGATACAAACAGACATTTTGTAAGATGGATGTTTTTCCAAAAATGCATCCATTATGGACTGACAGACGTGTCTGTATAAAAACAGGCTCTTTCTCAATACTGTGATTATCTGTATTTTGTCTCAAGTATATACCATCCATAAATGGATAGAGATGATTCTCCTCAATTTTTTTTTCCTTTCTTTTATTTGATCTAGATGCTTGTTAGGAAAATCAGGGAATATACTGTTCACACTGGACTCTTCTAGCTAATATGTACTTGTATTTACCTTCAACCACTAACTACAAAGGTAATAAATCTTTAAAACAAGAATTTAACCTCTTCCGCTCAAAGGAGTTACAGAAGAAATAATTTGGTTTAATTTAAAGGATATTTAAAGCATTTCAAAATTTTGTTTATCTTATATAATAAATCTTGAATTGTGCATAAATTATTCAAAGTGATACTGGTACTTTATTGCTTTTATAAATGTGTTATGCTTTCCTCACCAATATTTCAAACAGCTTTAATACCTAAATCTCGAGAAGAAAAACCACTTTTGATTCTCGAAACTTTTTTTGGTTGGTACTGTACAAGCTCTATTGGTTGAAGATGTCAGGTGAATCTCTCCGTCCATTATTTCAGGCACAAACTGTCATGAGTCGAACCATGACATCCCATAAGTTAACTATATAGTGCACTTAAACAAGAGCTGTCGGTAGGACAGCAACGCTCGACTATTCTTAGTGCTTGATAGTAAAAAAAAATGCTTGATACAGATACCTCCTCCTGTTTACAGGTTGGCGTAATGATGGTGAACAAGTGTGCAAAGTTTCAAAGCCATATGTCAATGGACTTTGAAAATATTTGAACTATTACAAAAACTTTAACGTAAATTCTAAGTCGAAAAAGGGGCATAATTTTGTCAAAATGCTTGATACAGTTACCTCCCTCTGTTTACAGGTTGGGGTAATGATGGTGAACAAGTGTGCAAAGTTTCAAAGCCATATGTAACATAAGTTGTTACGCCGACGCAGACGCCGACGCTCGGGTGACTACAATAGCTCTACTTATTCTTATCGAATAGTCGAGCTAATAAATGAAATCCAATGTTTCTGTTAAGATTCAAACCCTGACAGTGATGAAGGGTGAGTCAGTAACTTAACCACTTGGCCAGTAATAGATGAAACACTAACTTAAATAATCAATAGTTATAGGTGATAAAGTGCTTTTACAGACATTCACCTTTTTTTATTCCAATGACCATCACTAATACAACAAGTGGAAAAAGTATAAGATTAGGAATCTTTGTCTGCCGAAACTCCGCCCATTCAAACGGCCAAAAAGAATCTGTGAAAAATGTCTGCAAGCGTATATTAATCCGCTAGATTAAATTGGCACAAAAACATTTTATGTCAGGTTCTTTTTTTCGTAGTGCCGTAAAATAAGTGATTTAATTTCTTTTTTCACCCCTTTTTCCACACTTCCCTATAAGTATTTATCTATTCTTAACAAATAAATGACAAGATCCATTGATGGAACGAAAGTAAAGGACAACAAACAAAGATTCAATTATTGACAAATCAGCACTTATAACAATCACTTCTGCCATTTTGCAAAAAACAAAATTAATAAGAGGCTAATATAAAGACTATATTCTTTACAGATTATTCTCATTAGTTATTAGATAATAACACTAGGCTGCTGAATTCCTGACTGACTCCTGTTTTATATTATAAAATGTCTGTTGGGAATTTCAGGGATTTCAATATCAAAATGTGCAGCCAACAGTAAGTATCATATATCAACGGCATGGACTGCATGCTCCTGCAATGGTTAGAACTCTATACTGTTGGCATAATATTATACAAGTTGTTATTGTTGACAATTATGATGATGTAAAATATGAAAATATGGGTAAAATATGAGAATAAGGCAGGCTGTTAAATATGAGAATATGACTGTGCAAATGTAAAATTAAGAATACAAGTAAAATATGAGAATATTGGTCATATATGCAAATGTCATCAAAAATGTGAATAAGGGTAAAATATGAGAATATGGGTCATATATGAAAATGTATGTCAAATATGAGAATAAGGGTAAAATATGAGAATTATGGGTCATATATGAAAATGTATGTCAAATATGAGAATAAGGGTAAAATATGAGAATATGGGTCATATAATTATGAAAATGTACGTCAAATATGAGGATGAGGGGAGAATATGGGTCATATAATTATGAAAATGTACGTCAAATATGAGAATGAGGGTAAAGTATGAGAATATGGGTCATATATGAAAATGTATGTCAAATATGAGAATGAGGGTAAAATATGAGAATATGGGTCATATAATTATGAAAATGTACGTCAAATAAGAGAATGAGGGTAAAATATGAGAATATGGGTCATATATGAAAATGTATGTCAAATATGAGAATAAGGGTAAAATATGAGAATATGGGTCATATATGAAAATGTACTTCAAATAAGAGAATAAGGGTAAAATATGAGAATATGGGTCATATATGAAAATGTATGTCAAATATGAGAATGAGGGTAAAATATGAGAATATGGGTCATATAATTATGAAAATGTACGTCAAATATGAGAATAAGGGTAAAATATGAGAATATGGGTCATATAATTTGAGAATATCGGTAAGATATTGTTAATATACAATATCCAGTATAAAAGTACACAGATGGAAAAACAGATTATAATTACTAGCCAGAATATTTTTTTTTTAAGTTTCACACCACAAAGAGCTATTATCTGGAGGCCTGTGCTTCACACAACTGTTTTGTTGTTTAAATCCCCACAAAGGGGATATTAACTAGAGTGAGATCTTTTCAAGCAATCATTTATATTATGAAT
The DNA here is from genome assembly GCF_026571515.1 of Ruditapes philippinarum. Classification (NCBI taxonomy): domain Eukaryota; kingdom Metazoa; phylum Mollusca; class Bivalvia; order Venerida; family Veneridae; genus Ruditapes; species Ruditapes philippinarum. Next base: position 9,241 of record NW_026855725.1, on the reverse strand, counting down.
TAACTTTATTTCAGATTGTAATGTTCGCCTTCCTCAAGTTCATCCAATTTAAGGGTCAAGTCCTGTGTATGAAATAATAAGAACAAACTGGTTTCAAGGAAGTTGCTAACTACTAGTGGAGAAAATTAAAATGGAAGTCAATGAAAAACTAAAGTTGTGATAAAAATTGAACATCCTCCAATATAACAAGGAATTATTGTTTTAAACTTTAACTCAAGTTAACTTAGAAGCAACTACATGATACATGTATGTTACAAGAGCTGTCAGTAAGACAGCACACTCTACTATTCTCAGTGCTTGAAAGTAAGAAAATGGGCATAACTTTGTAAAAAGGTAACTTTTTTAAAGTTATGGAACTGATGTGCCAGTCATGTTAGACAATCACACATAATTATGAAGTTCCAACCATTCCCTTAAGTGGTTTTGAAGATAGCAATTTGCTTTAAAAAAAAATACTCAAAGTTGATATTGATGCGTACAAATATTAAAGCTCTTTCTATTCTCCAAATAGTCAAGCATGAAAATATGATGTAAATTTGGCAGCTTTGTATACTGTAGATTTGTCAGTTCTTGCTCTTGCTAACAAAATCAAAGAGTTGACAGTATTTCTGATTGAAATTGTCTGAAAGATTGAATCTCTTCAAAGCTGTTAAAATTAAAGTCAGCCTGATTTGTGGTGACTATTATCTGTGATACTCATTAACAGTAATACATGCAGTCCATTAACACAGCATAAAAATGTCCTGATTCACTGAATAGAAGCAAACTAACCCTTCGGCAATACAAGACAGGAAATAGAAAGGACAAATGGTTTATTCAGTCTCTGATTGGGGCGGTCAGTTTGTAATAGGCTTCAATTAACTCTAAATCACTTCATTAAATGACAAAATGAACCAATCAGCTGAATATACTGCTGTGTTTAGCACAACTGGGGAAGATTTTTGTAAAACAGAACTATCTTGTTGCTTTCATTTTTGATACAACTTAATTAAATAAAAAACTGTTCCACAAAATTTTAAAATATTCACAGACTCTGACATCTTAGCTAATGCAATATGTCGGTGCCTTAAAACTTCACTGATGTCAGCCCAGACTTTTTCTCTTTCGGTACAGCCAAAATCTTGGTACAAAATCAAAATTGTGACTTAAAACTTAACCAGAAAATCAAAATAAAACCTTACTAAAAATGTTAATTAAAGATTAATCAAAATCTGATGCCCTTGTGTGAATGTTGTCAGTAACTAAGAAAAATTTCAGCTATTCTGTATTATAGCACTAATTAACTGAGGTATTATAATGTATCATTAACTAAAAGCAAGCATAATCAACCTATAACTATAAAATCTGTTGTTAATAATCCACATATTTTCTCTTATAACTCATAATATAATGAGAACATAAATAGTTTACCTGCAATTTGTTTTATTTCTCTTCTAGTGCCTTTGAGTGGTCCAATTAAACATTAATGTATATCCGTAGCATTAAATTGCCAAAGTGTAAACGTAAAGAGCTCATTATATCCACAACGTTTCTATTATCACAGGTACTTGAAATTATGGCACACTGAAAATCTTGCAAAACCAAGCTAAAATCCTGTATTTAATCATTCATTAAGTATATTTACTAAACACTCAGACATTAAATTGACAAGATTTATATTCATAAACAAATTCCCGTCAGTAACCAGAGCCGTCCTGGAGATAACTGTTCTAGCAATAAACTGATGCTGGGAAAGGGTTGGTCATGTCAATTTATTTAATAATATACATGTCAAAAACATTCCAGATTTCATAAAGCAGTAGATTATCAGTAATGGGAAATTCATGTTTTATTTGCTGTTTTTATGTCAGCTTGTTTTCCCTTCATTACAGACAATGTCTGTTTCAGAAACCTGTTGTTCACATATATATTACTTCACTCAACAAGTTCACATTTGTTCCTACAATTTTCATGTGGATATGTTACAGTTATATTTTGCCCCTCTTTTAACTGAATATTTTTCCTTCAATGTACAAGGTTTATAAAATCAGTTAAATACAATGAATGAAACATCATTATGTTTATCTCTTAGCATTAATATCCTGCGTGTATACCTTTAACATAGTACCTTAAACTAACCAGTCTTATGGTGATAGAGTTATGGCCCTTATCTAAGAGTTATGGCCCTGATCTTGCAATTATATCTTTACCTAAATATATAAATATATAAGAATTGTTTAACAATGCTTAAAAAATGAAACAGATGTTTTGTTACTGAGTTACAGCCCTTGACCTCTAATCTAAAAGTATGTGTTATTTCTGTTTTAGCATGTCTATAATTCTGCAAGAATTTACAAGGAGAGTACTGGCTGGACAAAGAAGTTATTATTTTCTATATGTTCTGTAAATAAATCTGGAGGAATTTACATCAGATAAGAGACACCCACACCAACTCAGCTACTCACTCAATCTCATTAAAACTCACTTACTTTCATTATAATTTTCTCTGGTGAAATTGTGTATCCTGGACGTTAAAAAAGAAACAAATCTAGATTAAATGAATCATCTGTAAATTTATGTGAAGCATACAGGACTTATCATATTTCAAAAGAAAAAAAGAAAGATAAAATGCTTATGATTATTATTAATGTTTAAATTATTAGAATTAAGGTTTACATCTATCTACCTTTCTACCAGCAAAATAGTCTTATCTTATTATTTACATTAATCAAAAATGTTTGTATTTGTTTATTCTAAGGACGTAAATCAATTATAAACTGAGCAAAGACAAATGCTAAATATATTTATAAGAAATATGTCCAGTCTATAGACTTGTTTAACTGTAAAATATTAAATCAGCCAATCAAACACAACTGCAAGCCTTTTATTGACATTGATGAAGAAAGTTAAATCCAGCTCATAGAGAAGCTCTAGATAAATCAGAAGCAGATAAATGTATTTTGTCATCCACAAATCACCCTGTATTCAAATTAGATGATTGTGGCGGGTCTTAATGATACAGTGTGAATAGCAGTAAAGAGCTCGGCAAACACACGGTGAATCCCTTCATATCAATCAGCCATGTTTCTACTCAATTAAACGTAATAGATAACTCAAAGAAAGAAGACTTATGTTCTTTATGTATTTTAAGAGAGTGATCTTGACCAGCTAACTATTCTTATTCAGCATGATTTATTCAGAACAAGAGCTCTTTTAACAGCACCTCACTCTGATCTATGAATTTCCCAAGATGAATACCATCCCTGCAGCACTAAATTTTCTCCTTAACAATTAAGTTAATACCAGTTGTGTCAAATGGGATGCTGCCTAACTCTCCTCTAGGGACAATAAGAATGAGTTATCTTTCTTTTTCACTTTGATTGAGGGCAAAAACCTTGAAAGGAATCGGACAGATAATTATATAAATCACAAATTGATGCAATAATTACAATGCAACAATGCATCTTAACTCTTGAAATCTTTCAATATCTCTTGTGCTAAAGTGTAATAAACTTAGATTAATTTTTTTCCCCCACAATTGATACAAATTAATGTTATTAATTAATGCATCATTTCTTTTTTAATAAAATAATAAAAACGATTTTATAAGGTGTAAAATCTTATTAAGAAATCACCTATATCTAACTCCTTTTAAAATAATATCACCTTTTAAAATAATCAAATTGATTTCATTATTAAACTAAAAAATAAGCGGTTTTCTTTAACTTACTGTGCTTCAACACTTTTACATTACTCAATCATTTATACCATCTCAATCAGAAATCTCTTTTTATTTCTCGGAGAAAGAAATCATAATAACAAGAAGTATCTGAATATACGAGACTGTACTATAATACACGGAAAGAAAAAACCTGGCTGAAAATGAAAATAATTTTGTTGAGCGTGTCCAATTGGTTGATTAGCTTAGAGGTTAGCCAGCAGAAGTTGTGTCAATATTCAATAAGGGGGCTAGATTGCCTGCCACTACCAGCATGGCCACTATGTACAAATTGATGATATTGCCTCATCCATGGGGTATCCTACTAATCACAAAATTTCATTTATTCCATTGCGAAAGTAATCAAAAAGTTCAGACTGTGTCACAGTTTATTAAGTGTTAAACCCATCTTCTTCCGACTGGTATACAATCTATTTTGTGAAAATCTCCCAGTTTTTCGAAGATTGCTTTAGTCCGAAGGGAAACAAAATTTGGATAGCACCTTTTATATTACAAATTATATAAGAAATTGACTTTTCACATTTTTTTTCTCTCAGTTTGATAGATTGGTATATGGAAGAGTGCTACAGGATATTGGGTAAAGATTGAAGAATTGAAGAGGAGGAAGTTAAATATTAAACATTACTCTTATGTCGGCGTTTTAATTCACAACACCACTATAAATGTCATGTGTATTTTATTCAGCTTTTAAAAGCAGAAAAAGACCTTGAATTCTAACTTCACATAATTAATTGTTTCAGGTTGGTGCAAGAGTCAGGTGCCAAAACAGAGCCTCTGTTACCATTTGTTAGGTAGCTTTTAAAGACTGTGAGACTTAGAATGAAACTTAATTAACCACTTATAGATACATATATAGTATATTTATTTACATTTTTTTGCATGAACATTGCCTGAGACTATTTTGATAACAAACATAAAGTATGGAAGAAAGTGTTTACAACTGTAAATTTTTGATTTCTAAACAATAAAACAAACAAAATGTCACCCCATTCAAGTTGCTGTAAGGTAAAAGTAATAACAGCAACATCATCAGAATCTAACACCAAACGTTCCCATCCGAACTTTCAGATCAAATTAACAAGTACCATGAAGTGAACTAAAAAAATAAATGTAAACTTAATATATCAAAATACACTTCTGTAAAAGAATTATCGGGAGAGAAATGTATTGAATTTAAACAGATAATGTTAACACCAGTATATCAGTTATGAATCAAATGCTGGCAAAATTTATAATTTCCAATTTTCTTATCAATTTATGAAATTCTGTCTGCTTTTATATCAAATTTCTTCTTTATTTCATCTTTCAAACATCAAGGCTGTATAATTATTTTAGTGAAGAAATGTTTTAAATCTAAAATATACGGTTGTCTGCCAAGATCGCGTTAAAGTGTCTACGTGTCTGTATTTTTCACAGTAAAATTTAAGACTTTCACCTCTTCTAATTGACCTTCTCATCTTTGCCTCCTTCATCACTGACAAAAGTTTCGCTTCTGAAAACGATTTTTGCTAAACGATTGACGAATCATCACCATATTACTCCTTTAGTAAATTCCAACCTTTAGCAAATTTACCTCCCTCGAGATTTTTGTCAGATATTGAAATCCAAATTAAAATTTCCACTCATTTAAAACACCATACCAGCAATTCTAAGCTTAAAACCTCGGGGAAATATCCTAACTAATAATTTGCTGAAGACAGGGCACTAAATTTGAACATATCGCCCTTGTGATTCATTTACAATAATACTGAATTCTTTCTTTATGATCTAAATTCTATTAAATGACAATATTTCCGTTACTTCTTGCAAGGGAGGTAAACTATGTTTGACAGGAAATTCTCTAATCCAAGAATTAATTAAATTTAATGCCACACATTTCATGTATTACACATAAAATTGATAATTATTACATGAATTAAAGTCAATGGGGAGTGAGTGATGTACTATAAAATATTGATGAAGAACACAGTTTCCCAATGTACAAGGTATGACGAAGTCTCTCATGTGACACCAGGCCCGCCATCAACATCAACATTGTCACAGCTATGTCACATTCCTTTACGACCAAAGATGACATAAAATCTTCTTTCTCTTTCAACAAATGTGACAATATTCAACAAAAGTCAATTTGTGTTACAGTAAATCATAGAAATATTCCCAGAATCCCTAAATCATCTTGAATAAGGGTGTCTAATTCAGGTCATTGTTTTATACAGTCTCACAGATTTGATCTTCAGGATCCATTCAAAGGGAAATAAAAAAAAAACATAAAAAATTAAGTACTTATCACCTCATAGATGGTTTTATGTTCAAACTGGATCATTCAAAACATCTGATATTTTAACTAAGGAATTTGGATTTGGTTTGATTGCATGGGCAACAAGAGCTGCTGGAGGACAGTGACGCTCGTCAAATTCAAAAAAGTTGTCACGAGGGTGTTTCATTTAGTATAATGATGCTTACCTATATGAATACATGAAAATGTCCCAAAAAGTACAACGGCTTGTTGTTAAGATGTTTTATCAAGTAAATCACTGCTTGATTATTATGAATGCATAAAAGTGTCACAAAAAAGGTTCAAACCTTTGAGTAGTTATGGAGATACCAGCTTACACACAAAAATTTAACCAAGAATTTTTAAGTTGACAAAAGGGGCATAATTATGCAAAAAAGCAAATCAGAGTTATGAGATTTGTGCCAATCATGTTAGATAATCATAGAGAACAAGTGTGAAGTTTCAATATATTACCTTTAGATATGAAGATACCAATACAAGCTTACACGCAAAAACTTAACCAAGAATTTCTAAGTAAAAAAGGGGCATAATTATGCAAAAAGCAAATCAGAGTTATTGGACTTGTGCCAATGGTATTAGATAATCACAGAGAACAAAAGTTCAATCCATTCCCTTCACTAGTTATGAAGATGCCAGCTTACACGCAAAAACTTTACCAAGAATTTCTAAGTAAAAAAGGAGCATTATTATGCAAAAAGCAAATCAGAGTTATGGGACTTGTGCCAATGGTGTTAGATAATCACAGAGAACAAATGTATGAAGTTTCAATCCATTCCCTTCAGTAGTTATGAAGATACCAGCTTACACGTTAAAAACTAAACCACAGGGACAAATGGGTGACGTCATAAGCTCGAATATTCTGCGAACAGTCAAGCTAAAGATAGCTTTCTCGGGAAATCTAAATTATAAAGAAGGTGAAACATATACAGTGGTCATCAGATCTACATGGAAGAAATAAGTAGATCCCAATTTACATGGAAGAATTAAGTAGATCCGAATTTTAGTCAGATTGGATAGATAGATAATAGGAGGCAAGGGATACAAAAATCATCTTTTGTTTGCAGTTACGTACCTTGTATGTAATTGACCACAGGTCCCTAAAGGATCTGTTAATAGTCTTTCAGGCCACTCGAAAACCATAATTATTCCCATTTTATTCTGATTAATTGCAATCATTATGCTAATACTTAAAGTTCTCAGATTCTTTTACCTTATTTTTATAACATTCCCTTCAAGGATTAGCCAGCTTCCCCAAATAATCTCTTTGGTGACAGCTGCTGGGAATATTGAAACAATCTGGTATCATAAATGAGTCACGTCACAACAAAACCAAAGTGCAATTGCGACCAGCATGGATCCAGACCAGCCTGCTCATCCGCGCAGTCTGATCAGGATCCATGCTGTTCGCTTACCAACTCTATTACAAGTAGAGAAACTGATAGCCAACAGCATGGATCCTGATCAGACTGCATGGATGCGCAGGCTGGTCTGGATCCATGCTGATCGCAAAGCACTATGTTGGTTTTGTTGTGACGCGGCTCAAATAATTAATATGCTTCATCGCTGTACTGACATATGTTAGTCTCTAACACAGCAAAACAGATGTCTTCCAAATACTTAATAGATCCAATTCAATTCAATTCAATTTTTGAAAGACCATGAGCAAACTAAAATTACAGTCTATGATATGAGGTTTTACTGTATATCTTACAGGAACATTGACACTTACAGACTAAACAAGATTACATCATAAATGACAGCCTTCAATCAACTACCTTGTTTTACATCACATTAACACCTAATTCCTAATTGATCATTCTTCTATCTATATTTAAATCAGACAAAAAACTGTTAGCATCATTTTGAATATGACAAGTTTAAGTGTTTTCTTTAGGTAATTTCAAAATGATAAAAACATAGAAACAAGTTTGATAGGAAGTATTAATTAAGTTAACTGGAATACTTTGATATTATGACTACATTAATGTCATATAATCTGTTATAATGGCTGACTTAATGCCTCTCATTTAATGTTAATTTAGAACTTAATTGATGTCATATAGTATGATAGCATCAACTGTCAATTAATGTCATGTTTTGAGATATCATGACTGATTAATATAAAGAAATATGATACCTGGATAAAATAAATAATGGCATATATATATTTGATATGAATGAATGAATGTCTTACATGTGAGATCATGTCTGAACGATGTCATATAATATGATATAATTATTGGAAGTGTCATAATATGACTGAATTGAATTATATGACATACAATGTGACACCATGACTAAATTTTGTCACATATTATATATCATGACTTAATAATGTCATGTGATACCATATCATGACTTAATAATGTCATATAATATGATATAATAATTAAAAATGTCATATTATATGATATATGACTGAATTGAATTATGTCATACAATGTGACACCATGACTAAATTTTGTCATGTAATGTGATATCATCACTAAATAATGTCATATAATGTCAAATCATTACTTAATCAATATATCCATATATTCAATAATCTGGAAAAGGGGAGTCTTGTCTACTAACATCTAGTCTGTAGGCCAAAGCATTGACTCTAGATGATCAGACAAGTTTAAAGTGGTCAAGGCTATGGTGACATTGTCCTTTGACCAACTGATAACAAAATACACAGGAGTCATAACCAACCTCAATGACTGTAGGTCAAAATGTTTACTAATTATTTGTTGTACAAGGTCTTGGTGATCAAAGCCACACAGACCTTGACCTTGACCAAATGGCTTTAAAATCATTAGTAAGTCATCATATAGTCATGATCAATCTCCATACCAAATCACACATAAAATCATTTTGTCAAAACCCATCCATGAGTGTCAATGTGATGGACTGGACACAGAAAACTATCTCATTGAATATGTACAAATTTGACCTTGACCTTTGAGTCTGATTCATGTGGGTAACACATTGCCATCATGTTCAGCACAATCATGTACAGTCACTTTAAAATCTATCCAGGAATGGACACTGACTTTGACACCCTGCTATTTTGTGCAAAATGTTGTCATTATATTCAACATAACATACGGTTTTCTGGTCAAGTCTACTGCAATCTCAACCTTTAACTTGGGTTTGACATGGAGAACATCATCAAAATTATTTCAAAATACATCCGTGAATAAAAAAAAATACAGAACTTAACCAGGCAAGGACTGACAACGCAA